>NW_024043799.1:0-6530 GCF_014851395.1 Micropterus salmoides
AAAGGTAGAGCAGGCTGTTTTAGCCTGTACACACTGAGTTGATGGCTTCCAGTGACCTGTTGGACTTTGGAGTCAAATTTAACTCACTTTCTGTTGTTTTACACAGATCAGTCACAGGACAGAGTGTTTCACCAGATCTCACCTTTACAGCAAACAATACCAATTTCATACAGCCATATTTCTCTGAACAGTAATCTTTGCTTCTTAAGCCTAAGCGAGTGTGTAAGCTCCTTTTGTGGACATTATGAGCTAACAGCCACCTAATAAGTTCTAAATGGAGTTTTAATACCAAAATACAACTGTATGATGGTGTGGGACGCTGATTTGAGCTGTTGTGATTTGGGGCCCCTATGTGGCCCCTGAAAGAAACTAGCTTGGGAAAGGCGGCAGAAGGTTGAGATTCAAATTCTTGATGGTGTTGTCTCTGTAAGACTTCTCGTAAGTTTGAAGCCATTTGGAGCTCAACTCAGAGATTTCTACATGAAAGCCTCTAAAAGGTAGAAGCAGGCTGTTTTAGCCTGTACACACTGAGTTGATGGCTTCCAGTGACCTGTTGGACTTTGGAGTCAAATTTAACTCACTTTCTGTTGTTTTACACAGATCAGTCACAGGACAGTGTGTTTCACCAGATCTCACCTTTACAACAACAATACCAATTTCATACAGCCATATTTCACTGAACAGGACTCGTGAAGATTTCTACATGAAAGCCTCTAAAGGTGAAGCAGGCTGTTTTAGCCTGTACACACTGAGTTGATGGCTTCCAGTGACCTGTTGACTTTGGAGTCAAATTTAATTCACTTTCTGTTGTTTTACACAGATCAGTCACAGGACAGAGTGTTTCACCAGATCTCACCTTTACAGCAAACAATACCAATTTCATACAGCCATATTTCTCTGAACAGTAATCTTTTGCTTCTTAAGCCTAAGCGAGTGTAAAGCTCCTTTTGTGGACATGAGCTAACAGCCACCTAATAAGTTAAATGGAGTTTTAATACCAAATACAACTGTATGATGGGTGTGGGACGCTGATTTGAGCTGTTGTGATTTGGGGCCCCTATGTGGCCCCTGAGAAACTAGCTTGGAAAGGCGGCAGAAGGTTGAGATTCAGATTCTTGATGAGGTTGTGTCTGTAAGTCTTCTCGCTAAGTTTGAAGCCATTGGAGCTCAACTCAGAGATTTCTACATGAAAGCCTCTAAAAGGTAGAAGCAGGCTGTTTAGCCTGTACAACTGAGTTGATGGCTTCCAGTGACCTGTTGGACTTTGGAGTCATATTTAACTCACTTTCTGTTGTTTTACACAGATCAGTCACAGGACAGAGTGTTTCACCAGATCTCACCTTTACAACAAACAATACCAATTTCATACAGCCATATTTCACGAACAGGACTCATGTAGAGATTTCTACATGAAAGCCTCTAAAAGGTAGAAGCAGCTGTTTTAGCCTGTACACACTGAGTTGATGGCTTCCAGTGACCTGTTGGCTTTGGAGTCAAATTTAACTCACTTTCTGTTGTTTTACACAGATCATCACAGGACAGAGTGTTTCACCAGATCTCACCTTTACAGCAAACAATACCAATTTCATACAGCCATATTTCACTGAACAGGACTCGTGAAGATTTCTACATGAAAGCCTCTAAAAGGTAGAACAGGCTGTTTTAGCCTGTACACACTGAGTTGATGGCTCCAGTGACCTGTTGGACTTTGGAGTCAAATTTAACTCACTTTCTGTTGTTTTACACAGATCAGTCACAGGACAGAGTGTTTCACCAGATCTCACCTTTACAGCAACAATACCAATTTCATACAGCCATATTTCTCTGAACAGTAATCTTTTGCTTCTTAAGCCTAAGCGAGTGTGTAAAGCTCCTTTGTGGATTTTATGAGCTAACAACCACCTAATAAGTTCTAAATGGGTTTTAATACCAAAATACAACTGTATGATGGGTGTGTGGACCTGATTTGAGCTGTTGTGATTTGGGGCCCCTATGTGGCCCTGAAGAAACTAGCTTGGGAAAGGCGGCAGAAGGTTGAGATTCAAGATTCTTGATGGTGTTGTCTCTGTAACTTTTCGGTAAGTTTGAAGCCATTTGGAGCTCAACTCAGAGATTTCTACATGAAAGCCTCTAAAAGGTAGAAGCAGGCTGTTTTAGCCTGTACACTGAGTTGATGGCTTCCATGACCTGTTGGACTTTGGAGTCAAATTTAACTCACTTTCTGTTGTTTTACACAGATCAGTCACAGGACAGTGTGTTTCACCAGATCTCACCTTTACAACAAACATACCAATTTCATACAGCCATATTTCACTGAACAGGACTCATGTAGAGATTTCTACATGAAAGCCTCTAAAAGGTAGAAGCAGGCTGTTTTAGCCTGTACACACTGAGTTGATGGCTTCCAGTGACCTGTTGGACTTTGGAGTCAAATTCTACTCACTTTCTGTTGTTTTACACAGATCAGTCACAGGACAGAGTGTTTCACCAGATCTCACCTTTACAGCAAACAATACCAATTTCATACAGCCATATTTCTCTGAACAGTAATCTTTTGCTTCTTAAGCCTAAGCGAGTGTGTAAAGCTCCTTTTGTGGACATTAGAGCTAACAGCCACCTAATAAGTTCTAAATGGAGTTTTAATACCAAATACAACTGTATGATGGGTGTGGACGCTGATTTGAGCTGTTTGATTTGGGGCCCCTATGTGGCCCCTGAAAGAAACTAGCTTGGGAAAGGCGGCAGAAGGTTGAGATTCAAGATTCTTGATGAGGTTGTGTCTGTAATCTTCTCGCTAAGTTTGAGCCATTTGGAGCTCAACTCAGAGATTTCTACATGAAAGCCTCTAAAAGGTAGAAGCAGGCTGTTTTAGCCTGTACACACTGAGTTGATGGCTTCCAGTGACCTGTTGGACTTTGGAGTCAAATTTAACTCACTTTCTGTTGTTTTACACAGATCAGTCACAGGACAGTGTTTCACCAGATCTCACCTTTACAACAAACAATACCAATTTCATACAGCCATATTTCACTGAACAGGACTCATGTAGAGATTTCTACATGAAAGCCTCTAAAAGGTAGAAGCAGGCTGTTTTAGCCTGTACACACTGAGTTGATGGCTTCCAGTGACCTGTTGGACTTTGGAGTCAAATTTACTCACTTTCTGTTGTTTTACACAGATCAGTCACAGGACAGAGTGTTTCACCAGATCTCACCTTTACAGCAAACAATACCAATTTCATACAGCCATATTTCTCTGAACAGTACTCTTTTGCTTCTTAAGCCTAAGCGAGTGTGTAAAGCTCCTTTTGGATTTTATGAGCTAACAACCACCTAATAAGTTCTAAATGGAGTTTTAATACCAAAATACAACTGTATGATGGGTGTGGGACGCTGATTGAGCTGTTGTGATTTGGGGCCCCTATGTGCCCCCTGAAAGAAACTAGCTTGGGAAAGGCGGCAGAAGGTTGAGATTCAGATTCTTGATGGTGTTGTCTCTGTAAGACTTCTGGTAAGTTTGAAGCCATTTGGAGCTCAACTCAGAGATTTCTACATGAAAGCCTCTAAAAGGTAGAAGCAGGCTGTTTTAGCCTGTACACACTGAGTTGATGGCTTCCAGTGACCTGTTGGACTTTGGAGTCAAATTTAACTCACTTTCTGTTGTTTTACACAGATCAGTCACAGGACAGAGTGTTTCACCAGATCTCACCTTTACAGCAAACAATACCAATTTCATACAGCCATATTTCTCTGAACAGTAATCTTTTGCTTCTTAAGCCTAAGCGAGTGTGTAAAGCTCCTTTTGTGGATTTTATGAGCTAACACCACCTAATAAGTTCTAAATGGAGTTTTAATACCAAAATACACTGTATGATGGGTGTGGGACGCTGATTTGAGCTGTTGTGATTGGGGCCCCTATGTGGCCCCTGAAAGAAACTAGCTTGGGAAAGGCGGCAGAAGGTTGAGATTCAAGATTCTTGATGGTTTGTCTCTGTAAGACTTCTCGGTAAGTTTGAAGCCATTTGGAGCTCAACTCAGAGATTTCTACATGAAAGCCTCTAAAATAGAAGCAGGCTGTTTTAGCCTGTACACACTGAGTTGATGGCTTCCAGTGACCTGTTGGACTTTGGAGTCATATTTAACTCACTTTCTGTTGTTTACACAGATCAGTCACAGGACAGTGTGATTTCACCAGATCTCACCTTTACAACAAACAATACCAATTTCATACAGCCATATTTCACTGAACAGGACTCGTGAAGATTTCTACATGAAAGCCTCTAAAAGGTAGAAGCAGGCTGTTTTAGCCTGTACACACTGAGTTGATGGCTTCCAGTGACCTGTTGGACTTTGGAGTCAAATTTAACTCACTTTCTGTTGTTTTACACAGATCAGTCACAGGACAGAGTGTTTCACCAGATCTCACCTTTACAGCAAACAATACCAATTTCATACAGCCATATTTCTCTGACAGTAATCTTTTGCTTCTTAAGCTAAGCGAGTGTGTAAGCTCCTTTTGTGGACATTATGAGCTAACAGCCACTAATAAGTTCTAAATGGAGTTTTAATACCAAAATACAACTGTATGATGGGTGTGGGACGCTGATTTGAGCTGTTGTGATTTGGGCCCCTATGTGGCCCCTGAAAGAAACTAGCTTGGGAAAGGCGGCAGAGGTTGAGATTCAAGATTCTGATGAGGTTGTGTCTGTAAGTCTTCTCGCTAAGTTTAAGCCATTTGGAGCTCAACTCAGAGATTTCTACATGAAAGCCTCTAAAAGGTAGAAGCAGGCTGTTTTAGCCTGTACACACTGAGTTGATGGCTTCCAGTGACCTGTTGGACTTTGGAGTTAAATTTAACTCACTTTCTGTTGTTTTACACAGATCAGTCACAGGAGTTTTCACCAGATCTCACCTTTACAACAAAATAAAACCAATTTCATACAGCCATATTTCACTGAACAGGACTCATGTAGAGATTTCTACATGAAAGCCTCTAAAAGGTAGAAGCAGGCTGTTTTAGCCTGTACACACTGAGTTGATGGCTTCCAGTGACCTGTTGGACTTTGGAGTCAAATTTAACTCACTTTCTGTTGTTTTACACAGATCAGTCACAGGACAGAGTGTTTCACCAGATCTCACCTTTACAGCAAACAATACCAATTTCATACAGCCATATTTCTCTGAACAGTAATCTTTTGCTTCTTAAGCCTAAGCGAGTGTGTAAAGCTCCTTTTGTGGATTTTATGAGCTAACAACCACCTAATAAGTTCTAAATGGAGTTTTATACCAAAATACAACTGTATGATGGGTGTGGGACGCTGATTTGAGCTGTTGTGATTTGGGCCCCTATGTGGCCCTGAAAGAAACTAGCTTGGGAAAGGCGGCAGAAGTTGAGATTCAAGATTCTTGATGGTGTTGTCTCTGTAAGACTTCTCGGTAAGTTTGAAGCCATTTGGAGCTCAACTCAGAGATTTCTACATGAAAGCCTCTAAAAGGTAGAAGCAGGCTGTTTTAGCCTGTACACACTGAGTTGATGGCTTCCAGTGACCTGTTGGACTTTGGAGTCATATTTAACTCACTTTCTGTTGTTTTACACAGATCAGTCACAGGAAAGTGTGTTTCACCAGATCTCACCTTTACAACAACAATACCAATTTCATACAGCCATATTTCACTGAACAGGACTCGTGAAGATTTCTACGAAAGCCTCTAAAAGGTAGAAGCAGGCTGTTTTAGCCTGTACACACTGAGTTGATGGCTTCCAGTGACCTGTTGACTTTGGAGTCAAATTTAATTCACTTTCTGTTGTTTTACACAGATCATCACAGGACAGAGTGTTTCACCAGATCTCACCTTTACAGCAAACAATACCAATTTCATACCCATATTTCTCTGAACAGTAATCTTTTGCTTCTTAAGCCTAAGCGAGTGTGTAAGCTCCTTTTGTGGACATTGAGCTAACAGCCACCTAATAAGTTCTAAATGGAGTTTTAATACCAAATACAACTGTATGATGGGTGTGGGACGCTGATTTGAGCTGTTGTGATTTGGGGCCCCTATGTGGCCCCTGAAAGAAACTAGCTTGGAAAGGCGGCAGAAGGTTGAGATTCAAGATTCTTGATGAGGTTGTGTCTGTAAGTCTTCTCGCTAAGTTTGAAGCCATTTGGAGCTCAACTCAGAGATTTCTACATGAAAGCCTCTAAAAGGTAGAAGCAGGCTGTTTTAGCCTGTACACACTGAGTTTGATGGCTTCCAGTGACCTGTTGGACTTTGGAGTCATATTTAACTCACTTTCGTTGTTTTACACAGATCAGTCACAGGACAGAGTGTTTCACCAGATCTCACCTTTACAACAAACAATACCAATTTCATACAGCCATATTTACTGAACAGGACTCATGTAGAGATTTCTACATGAAAGCCTCTAAAGGTAGAAGCAGGCTGTTTTAGCCTGTACACCTGAGTTGATGGCTTCCAGTGACCTGTTGGACTTTGGAGTCAAATTTAACTCACTTTCTGTTGTTTTACACA
>NW_024043800.1:0-2892 GCF_014851395.1 Micropterus salmoides
AAAGGACTCATGTAGAGATTTCTACATGAAAGCCTCTAAAAGGTAGAAGCAGGCTGTTTTAGCCTGTACACACGAGTGATGGCTTCCAGTGACTGTTGGACTTTGGAGTCAAATTTAACTACTTTCGGTGTTTTACACAGATCAGTCACAGGACAGAGTGTTTCACCAGATCTCACCTTTACAGCAAACATACCAATTTCATACAGCCATATTTCTCGACAGTAATCTTTTGCTTCTTAAGCCTAAGCGAGTGTGTAAAGTCCTTTTGTGGATTTTATGAGCTAACAACCACCTAATAAGTTCTAAATGGAGTTTTAATACCAAAATACAACTGTATGATGGGTGTGGGACGCTGATTTGAGCTGTTGTGATTTGGGGCCCCTATGTGGCCCCTGAAAGAAACTAGCTTGGGAAAGGCGGCAGAAGGTTGAGATTCAAGATTCTTGATGGTGTTGTCTCTGTAAGACTTCTCGGTAAGTTTGAAGCCATTTGGAGCTCAACTCAGAGATTTCTACATGAAAGCCTCTAAAAGGTAGAAGCAGGCTGTTTTAGCCTGTACACACTGAGTGATGGCTTCCAGGACTGTTGGACTTTGGAGTCAAATTTAACTCACTTTCTGTTGTTTTACACAGATCAGCACAGGACAGAGTGTTTCACCAGATATCTCACTTTACAGCAAACAATACCAATTCATACAGCCATATTTTCTGAACAGTAATCTTTTGCTTCTTAAGCCTAAGCGAGTGTGTAAAGCTCCTTTTGCGGACTTTTTTGAGCTAACAGCCACCTAATAAGTTCTAAATGGAGTTTTAATACCAAAATACAACTGTATGATGGGTGTGGGACGCTGATTTGAGCTGTTGATTTGGGGCCCCTATGGCCCCTGAAAGAAACTAGCTTGGGAAAGGCGCAGAAGGTTGAGATTCAAGATTCTTGATGGGTTGTCTCTGTAAGACTTCTCGGTAAGTTGAAGCCATTTGGAGCTCAACTCAGAGATTTCTACATGAAAGCCTCTAAAAGGTAGAAGCAGGCTGTTTTAGCCTGTAACACTGAGTTGATGGCTTCCAGTGACCTGTTGGACTTTGGAGTCAAATTAACTCCTTTCTGTTGTTTACACAGATCAGTCACAGGACAGATGTTTCACCAGATCTCACCTTTACAGCAAAACAATACCAATTTATACAGCCTATTTCACTGAACAGGACTCGTGAAGAGTTCTACATGAAAGCCTCTAAAAGGTAGAAGCAGGCTGTTTTAGCCTGTACACACTGAGTTGATGGCTTCCAGTGACCTGTTGGACTTTGGAGTCAAATTTAACTCACTTTCTGTTGTTTTACACAGATCAGTCACAGGACAGAGTGTTTCACAGATCTCACCTTACAGCAAACAATACCATTCATACAGCCATATTTCTCTGACAGTAATCTTTTGCTTCTTAAGACTAAGCGAGTGTGTAAAGCTCCTTTTGTGGATTTTATGAGCTAACAACCACCTAATAAGTTCTAAATGGAGTTTAATACCAAAATACAACTGTATGATGGGTGTGGGACGCTGATTGAGCTGTTGTGATTTGGGGCCCCTATGTGGCCCTGAAAGAAACTAGCTTGGGAAAGGCGGCAGAAGGTTGAGATTCAAGATTCTTGATGGTTGTCTCTGTAAGACTTCTCGGTAAGTTTGAAGCCATTTGGAGCTCAACTCAGAGTTTCTACATGAAAGCCTCTAAAAGGTAGAAGCAGGCTGTTTTAGCCTGTACACACTGAGTTGTGGCTTCCAGTGACCTGTTGGACTTTGGAGTCATATTTAACTCACTTTCTGTTGTTTTACACAGATCAGTCACAGGACAGTGTGTTTCACCAGATCTCACCTTTACAACAAACAATACCAATTTCATACAGCCATATTTCACTGAACAGGACTCGTGAAGATTTCTACATGAAAGCCTCTAAAAGGTAGAAGCAGGCTGTTTTAGCCTGTACACACTGAGTTGATGGCTTCCAGTGACCTGTTGGACTTTGGAGTCAAATTTAATTCACTTTCTTGTTTTACACAGATCAGTCACAGGACAGAGTGTTTCACCAGATCTCCCTTTACAGCAAACAATACCAATTTCATACAGCCATATTTCTCTGAACAGTAATCTTTGCTTCTTAAGCCTAAGCGAGTGTGTAAAGCTCCTTTTGTGGACATTAGAGCTAACAGCCACCTAATAAGTTCTAAATGGAGTTTTAATACCAAAATACAACTGTATGATGGGTGTGGGACGCTGATTTGAGCTGTTGTGATTTGGGGCCCTATGTGGCCCCTGAAAGAAACTAGCTTGGGAAAGGCGGCAGAAGGTTGAGATTCAAGATTCTTGATGAGGTTGGTCTGTAAGTCTTCTCGCTAAGTTTGAAGCCATTGTGGAGCTCAACTCAGAGATTTCTACATGAAAGCCTCTAAAAGGTAGAAGCAGGCTGTTTTAGCCTGTACACACTGAGTTGATGGCTTCCAGTGACCTGTTGGACTTTGGAGTCATATTTAACTCACTTTCTGTGTTTACACAGATCAGTCACAGGACAGAGTGTTTCACCAGATCTCACCTTAAACAAACAATACCAATTTCATACAGCCATATTTCACTGAACAGGACTCATGTAGAGATTTCTACATGAAAGCCTCTAAAAGGTAGAAGCAGGCTGTTTTAGCCTGTACACACTGAGTTGATGGCTTCCAGTGACCTGTTGGACTTTGGAGTCAAATTTAACTCACTTTCTGTTGTTTTACACAGATCAGTCACGGACAGAGTGTTTCACCAGATCTCACCTTTACAGCAAACAATACAATTTCATACAGCCATATTTCTCTGAACAGTATCTTTTGCTTCTTAAGCCTAAGCGAGTGTGTAAAGCTCCT
>NW_024043801.1:0-14980 GCF_014851395.1 Micropterus salmoides
CAACTGAGTTGATGGCTTCCAGTGACCTGTTGGACTTTGGAGTCAAATTTAACTCACTTTCTGTTGTTTTACACAGATCAGTCACAGGACAGAGTGTTTCACCAGATCTCACCTTTACAGCAAACAATACCAATTTCATACCCATATTTCTCTGAACAGTAATCTTTTGCTTCTTAAGCCTAAGCGAGTGTGTAAAGCTCCTTTTGTGGATTTTATGAGCTAACAACCACCTAATAAGTTCTAAATGGAGTTTTAATACCAAAACAACTGTATGATGGGTGTGGACCTGATTTGAGCTGTTGTGATTTGGGGCCCCTATGTGGCCCCTGAAAGAAACTAGCTTGGGAAAGGCGGCAGAAGGTTGAGATTCAAGATTCTTGATGGTGTTGTCTCTGTAAGACTTCTCGGTAAGTTTGAAGCCATTTGGAGCTCAACTCAGAGATTTCTACATGAAGCCTCTAAAAGGTAGAAGCAGGCTGTTTTAGCCTGTACACACTGAGTTGATGGCTTCCAGTGACCTGTTGGACTTTGGAGTCAAATTTAACTCACTTTCTGTTGTTTTACACAGATCAGTCACGGACAGTGTGTTTCACCAGATCTCACCTTTACAACAAACAAACCAATTTCATACAGCCATATTTCACTGAACAGGACTCGTGAGATTTCTACATGAAAGCCTCTAAAAGGTAGAAGCAGGCTGTTTTAGCCTGTACACACTGAGTTTGGCTTCCAGTGACCTGTTGGACTTTGGAGTCAAATTTAACTCACTTTCTGTTGTTTTCACAGATCAGTCACAGGACAGAGTGTTTTCACCAGATCTCACCTTTACAGCAAACATACCAATTTCATACAGCCATATTTCCTGAACAGTATCTTTTGCTTCTAAGCCTAAGCGAGTGTGTAAAGCTCCTTTTGTGCGTTATGAGCTAACAGCCACCTAATAAGTTCTAATGGAGTTTTAAATACCAAAATACAACTGTATGATGGGTGTGGGACGCTGATTTGAGCTGTTGTGATTTGGGGCCCCTATGTGGCCCCTGAAAGAACTAGCTTGGGAAAGGCGCAGAAGGTTGAGATTCAGATTCTTGATGGGTTTGTCTGTAGTCTTCTCGCTAAGTTTGAAGCCATTTGGAGCTCACTCAGAGATTTCTACATGAAAGCCTCTAAAAGGTAGAAGCAGGCTGTTTTGCCTGTACACACTGATTGATGGCTTCCAGTGACCTGTTGGACTTTGGAGTCAATTTAACTCACTTTCTGTT
This sequence comes from Micropterus salmoides, assembly GCF_014851395.1. Classification (NCBI taxonomy): domain Eukaryota; kingdom Metazoa; phylum Chordata; class Actinopteri; order Centrarchiformes; family Centrarchidae; genus Micropterus; species Micropterus salmoides. The sequence continues at coordinate 1,260 of NW_024043801.1, forward strand.
GTTTTACACAGATCAGTCACAGGACAGAGTGTTTCACCAGATCTCACCTTTACAACAACAATACCAATTTCATACAGCCATATTTCACTGAACAGGACTCATGTAGAGATTTCTACATGAAAGCCTCTAAAAGGTAGAAGCAGGCTGATTTAGCCTGTACACACTGAGTTGATGGCTTCCAGTGACCTGTTGGACTTTGGAGTCAAATTTAACTCACTTTCTGTTGTTTTACACAGATCAGTCACAGGACAGAGTGTTTCACCAGATCTCACTTTACAGCAAACAATACCAATTTCATACAGCCTATTTCTCTGAACAGTAATCTTTTGCTTCTTAAGCCTAAGCGAGTGTGTAAAGCTCCTTTTGTGGATTTTATGAGCTAACACCACCTAATAAGTTCTAAATGGAGTTTTAATACCAAAATACAACTGTATGATGGGTGTGGGACGCTGATTTGAGCTGTTGTGATTTGGGGCCCCTATGTGGCCCCTTAAAGAAACTAGCTTGGGAAAGGCGGCAGAAGGTTGAGATTCAAGATTCTTGATGGTGTTGTCTCTGTAAGACTTCTCGGTAAGTTTGAAGCCATTTGGAGCTCAACTCAGAGATTTCTACATGAAAGCCTCTAAAAGGTAGAAGCAGGCTGTTTTAGCCTGTACACACTGAGTTGATGGCTTCCAGTGACCTGTTGGACTTTGGAGTCAAATTTAACTCACTTTCTGTTGTTTTACACAGATCAGTCACAGGACAGAGTGTTTCACCAGATCTCACCTTTACAGCAAACAATACCAATTTCATACAGCCATATTTCACTGAACAGGACTCATGTAGAGATTTCTACATGAAAGCTCTAAAAGGTAGAAGCAGGCTGTTTTAGCCTGTACACACTGAGTTTGGCTTCCGTGACGTTTGGACTTTGGAGTCAAATTTAACTCACTTTCTGTTGTTTACACAGATCAGTCACAGGACAGAGTGTTTCACCAGATCTCACCTTTACAGCAACAATACCAATTTCATACAGCCATATTTCTCTGAACGTAATCTTTTGCTTCTTAAGCCTAAGCGAGTGTGTAAAGCTCCTTTTGTGGATTTTATGAGCTAACAACCACCTATAAGTTCTAAATGGAGTTTTAATACCAAAATACAACTGTATGATGGGTGTGGGACGCTGATTTGAGCTGTTGTGATTTGGGGCCCCTATGTGGCTCCTGAAAGAAACTACTTGGGAAAGGCGGCAGAAGGTTGAGATTCAAGATTCTTGATGGTGTTGTGTCTGTAAGTCTTCTCGGTAAGGTTGAAGCCATTTGGAGCTCAACTCAGAGATTTCTACATGAAAGCCTCTAAAAGGTAGAAGCAGGCTGTTTTAGCCTGTACACACTGAGTTGATGGCTTCCAGTGACCTGTTGTACTTTGGAGTCAAATTTAACTCACTTTCTGTTGTTTTACACAGATCAGTCACAGGACAGAGTGTTTCACCAGATCTCACCTTTGCAACAAAAAATACCAATTTGATACACCCATATTTCACTGAACAGGACTCTTTTGCTTCTCAAGCCTAAGAGAGCGTGTAAAGCTCCTTTTGTGGACTTTATGAGCTAACAACTACCTAATAAGTTCTAAATGGAGTTTTAATACCAAAATACAACTGTATGATGGGTGTGGGACGCTGATTTGAGCTCTTGTGATTTGGGGCCCCTATATGGCCCCTGAAAGAAACTAGCTTGGGAAAGGCGGCAGAAGGTTGAGATTCAAGATTCTTAATGGTGTTGTCTCTGTAAGACTTCTCGGTAAGTTTGAAGCCATTTGGAGCTCAACTCAGAGATTTCTACATGAAAGCCTCTAAAAGGTAGAAGCAGGCTGTTTTAGCCTGTACACACTGAGTTGATGGCTTCCAGTGACCTGTTGGACTTTGGAGTCAAATTTAACTCACTTTCTGTTGTTTTACACAGATCAGTCACAGGACAGAGTGTTTCACCAGATCTCACCTTTACAGCAAACAATACCAATTTCATACAGCCATATTTCTCTGAACAGTAATCTTTTGCTTCTTAAGCCTAAGCGAGTGTGTAAAGCTCCTTTTGTGGACATTATGAGCTAACAACCACCTAATAAGTTCTAAATGGAGTTTTAATACCAAAATACAACTGTATGATGGGTGTGGGACGCTGATTTGAGCTGTTGTGATTTGGGGCCCCTATGTGGCCCCTGAAAGAAACTAGCTTGGGAAAGGCGGCAGAAGGTTGAGATTCAAGATTCTTGATGAGGTTGTGTCTGTAAGTCTTCTCGCTAAGTTTGAAGCCATTTGGAGCTCAACTCAGAGATTCCTACATGAAAGCCTCTAAAAGGTAGAAGCAGGCTGTTTTAGCCTGTACACACTGAGTTGATGGCTTCCAGTGACCTGTTGGACTTTGGAGTCAAATTTAACTCACTTTCTGTTGTTTTACACAGATCAGTCACAGGACAGAGTGTTTCACCAGATCTCACCTTTACAACAAACAATACCAATTTCATACAGCCATATTTCACTGAACAGGACTCATGTAGAGATTTCTACATGAAAGCCTCTAAAAGGTAGAAGCAGGCTGTTTTAGCCTGTACACACTGAGTTGATGGCTTCCAGTGACCTGTTGGACTTTGGAGTCAAATTTAACTCACTTTCTGTTGTTTTACACAGATCAGTCACAGGACAGAGTGTTTCACCAGATCTCACCTTTACAACAATAAATACCAATTTGATACACCCATATTTCACTGAACAGGACTCTTTTGCTTCTCAAGCCTAAGAGAGTGTGTAAAGCTCCTTTTGTGGACTTTATGAGCTAACAACTACCTAATAAGTTCTAAATGGAGTTTTAATACCAAAATACAACTGTATGATGGGTGTGGGATGCTGATTTGAGCTGTTGTGATTTGGGGCCCCTATGTGGCCCCTGAAAGAAACTAGCTTGGGAAAGGCGGCAGAAGGTTGAGATTCAAGATTCTTGATGGTGTTGTCTCTGTAAGACTTCTCGGTAAGTTTGAAGCCATTTGGAGCTCAACTCAGAGATTTCTACATGAAAGCCTCTAAAAGGTAGAAGCAGGCTGTTTTAGCCTGTACACACTGAGTTGATGGCTTCCAGTGACCTGTTGGACTTTGGAGTCATATTTAACTCACTTTCTGTTGTTTTACACAGATCAGTCACAGGATAGAGTGTTTCACCAGATCTCACCTTTACAACAAACAATACCAATTTCATACAGCCATATTTCACTGAACAGGACTCATGTAGAGATTTCTACATGAAAGCCTCTTAAGGTAGAAGCAGGCTGTTTTAGCCTGTACACACTGAGTTGATGGCTTCCAGTGACCTGTTGGACTTTGGAGTCAAATTTAACTCACTTTCTGTTGTTTTACACAGATCAGTCACAGGACAGAGTGTTTCACCAGATCTCACCTTTACAGCAAACAATACCAATTTCATACAGCCATATTTCTCTGAACAGTACTCTTTTGCTTCTTAAGCCTAAGCGAGTGTGTAAAGCTCCTTTTGTGGACTTTATGAGCTAACAGCCACCTAATAAGTCCTAAATGGAGTTTTAATACCAAAATACAACTGTATGATGGGTGTGGGACGCTGATTTGAGCTGTTGTGATTTGGGGCCCCTATGTGGCCCCTGAAAGAAACTAGCTTGGGAAAGGCGGCAGAAGGTTGAGATTCAAGATTCTTGATGGTGTTGTCTCTGTAAGTGTTCTCGGTAAGTTTGAAGCCATTTGGAGCTCAACTCAGAGATTTCTACATGAAAGCCTCTAAAAGGTAGAAGCAGGCTGTTTTAGCCTGTACACACTGAGTTGATGGCTTCCAGTGACCTGTTGGACTTTGGAGTCAAATTTAACTCACTTTCTGTTGTTTTACACAGATCAGTCACAGGACAGAGTGTTTCACCAGATCTCACCTTTACAGCAAACAATACCAATTTCATACAGCCATATTCACTGAACAGGACTCATGTAGAGATTTCTACATGAAAGCCTCTAAAAGGTAGAAGCAGGCTGTTTTAGCCTGTACACACTGAGTTGATGGCTTCCAGTGACCTGTTGGACTTTGGAGTCAAATTTAACTCACTTTCTGTTGTTTTACACAGATCAGTCACAGGACAGAGTGTTTCACCAGATCTCACCTTTACAACAAACAATACCAATTTCATACAGCCATATTTCATTGAACAGGACTCATGTAGAGATTTCTACATGAAAGCCTCTAAAAGGTAGAAGCAGGCTGTTTTAGCCTGTACACACTGAGTTGATGGCTTCCAGTGACCTGTTGGACTTTGGAGTCAAATTTAACTCACTTTCTGTTGTTTTACACAGATCAGTCACAGGACAGAGTGTTTCACCAGATCTCACCTTTACAGCAAACAATACCAATTTCATACAGCCATATTTCTCTGAACAGTAATCTTTTGCTTCTTAAGCCTAAGCGAGTGTGTAAAGCTCCTTTTGTGGATTTTATGAGCTAACAACCACCTAATAAGTTCTAAATGGAGTTTTAATACCAAAATACAACTGTATGATGGGTGTGGGACGCTGATTTGAGCTGTTGTGATTTGGGGCCCCTATGTCGCCCCTGAAAGAAACTAGCTTGGGAAAGGCGGCAGAAGGTTGAGATTCAAGATTCTTGATGGTGTTGTCTCTATAAGACTTCTCGGTAAGTTTGAAGCCATTTGGAGCTCAACTCAGAGATTTCTACATGAAAGCCTCTAAAAGGTAGAAGCAGGCTGTTTTAGCCTGTACACACTGAGTTGATGGCTTCCAGTGACCTGTTGGACTTTGGAGTCAAATTTAACTCACTTTCTGTTGTTTTACACAGATCAGTCACAGGACAGAGTGTTTCACCAGATCTCACCTTTACAGCAAACAATACCAATTTCATACAGCCATATTTCTCTGAACAGTAATCTTTTGCTTCTTAAGCCTAAGCGAGTGTGTAAAGCTCCTTTTGTGGACATTATGAGCTAACAGCCACCTAATAAGTTCTAAATGGAGTTTTAATACCAAAATACAACTGTATGATGGGTGTGGGACGCTGATTTGAGCTGTTGTGATTTGGGGCCCTATGTGGCCCCTGAAAGAAACTAGCTTGGGAAAGGCGGCAGAAGGTTGAGATTCAAGATTCTTGATGAGGTTGTGTCTGTAAGTCTTCTCGCTAAGTTTGAAGCCATTTGGAGCTCAACTCAGAGATTCCTACATGAAAGCCTCTAAAAGGTAGAAGCAGGCTGTTTTAGCCTGTACACACTGAGTTGATGGCTTCCAGTGACCTGTTGGACTTTGGAGTCAAATTTAACTCACTTTCTGTTGTTTTACACAGATCAGTCACAGGACAGAGTGTTTCACCAGATCTCACCTTTACAACAAACAATACCAATTTCATACAGCCATATTTCACTGAACAGGACTCATGTAGAGATTTCTACATGAAAGCCTCTAAAAGGTAGAAGCAGGCTGTTTTAGCCTGTACACACTGAGTTGATGGCTTCCAGTGACCTGTTGGACTTTGGAGTCAAATTTAACTCACTTCTGTTGTTTTACACAGATCAGTCACAGGACAGAGTGTTTCACCAGATCTCACCTTTACAACAATAAATACCAATTTGATACACCCATATTTCACTGAACAGGACTCTTTTGCTTCTCAAGCCTAAGAGAGTGTGTAAAGCTCCTTTTGTGGACTTTATGAGCTAACAACTACCTAATAAGTTCTAAATGGAGTTTTAATACCAAAATACAACTGTATGATGGGTGTGGGATGCTGATTTGAGCTGTTGTGATTTGGGGCCCCTATGTGGCCCCTGAAAGAAACTAGCTTGGGAAAGGCGGCAGAAGGTTGAGATTCAAGATTCTTGATGGTGTTGTCTCTGTAAGACTTCTCGGTAAGTTTGAAGCCATTTGGAGCTCAACTCAGAGATTTCTACATGAAAGCCTCTAAAAGGTAGAAGCAGGCTGTTTTAGCCTGTACACACTGAGTTGATGGCTTCCAGTGACCTGTTGGACTTTGGAGTCATATTTAACTCACTTTCTGTTGTTTTACACAGATCAGTCACAGGATAGAGTGTTTCACCAGATCTCACCTTTACAACAAACATTACCAATTTCATACAGCCATATTTCACTGAACAGGACTCATGTAGAGATTTCTACATGAAAGCCTCTTAAAGGTAGAAGCAGGCTGTTTTAGCCTGTACACACTGAGTTGATGGCTTCCAGTGACCTGTTGGACTTTGGAGTCAAATTTAACTCACTTTCTGTTGTTTTACACAGATCAGTCACAGGACAGAGTGTTTCACCAGATCTCACCTTTACAGCAAACAATACCAATTTCATACAGCCATATTTCTCTGAACAGTACTCTTTGCTTCTTAAGCCTAAGCGAGTGTGTAAAGCTCCTTTTGTGGACTTTATGAGCTAACAGCCACCTAATAAGTCCTAAATGGAGTTTTAATACCAAAATACAACTGTATGATGGGTGTGGGACGCTGATTTGAGCTGTTGTGATTTGGGGCCCCTATGTGGCCCCTGAAAGAAACTAGCTTGGGAAAGGCGGCAGAAGGTTGAGATTCAAGATTCTTGATGGTGTTGTCTCTGTAAGTGTTCTCGGTAAGTTTGAAGCCATTTGGAGCTCAACTCAGAGATTTCTACATGAAAGCCTCTAAAAGGTAGAAGCAGGCTGTTTTAGCCTGTACACACTGAGTTGATGGCTTCCAGTGACCTGTTGGACTTTGGAGTCAAATTTAACTCACTTTCTGTTGTTTTACACAGATCAGTCACAGGACAGAGTGTTTCACCAGATCTCACCTTTACAGCAAACAATACCAATTTCATACAGCCATATTTCACTGAACAGGACTCATGTAGAGATTTCTACATGAAAGCCTCTAAAAGGTAGAAGCAGGCTGTTTTAGCCTGTACACACTGAGTTGATGGCTTCCAGTGACCTGTTGGACTTTGGAGTCAAATTTAACTCACTTTCTGTTGTTTTACACAGATCAGTCACAGGACAGAGTGTTTCACCAGATCTCACCTTTACAACAAACAATACCAATTTCATACAGCCATATTTCACTGAACAGGACTCATGTAGAGATTTCTACATGAAAGCCTCTAAAAGGTAGAAGCAGGCTGTTTTAGCCTGTACACACTGAGTTGATGGCTTCCAGTGACCTGTTGGACTTTGGAGTCAAATTTAACTCACTTTCTGTTGTTTTACACAGATCAGTCACAGGACAGAGTGTTTCACCAGATCTCACCTTTACAGCAAACAATACCAATTTCATACAGCCATATTTCTCTGAACAGTAATCTTTTGCTTCTTAAGCCTAAGCGAGTGTGTAAAGCTCCTTTTGTGGATTTTATGAGCTAACAACCACCTAATAAGTTCTAAATGGAGTTTTAATACCAAAATACAACTGTATGATGGGTGTGGGACGCTGATTTGAGCTGTTGTGATTTGGGCCCCTATGTCGCCCCTGAAAGAAACTAGCTTGGGAAAGGCGGCAGAAGGTTGAGATTCAAGATTCTTGATGGTGTTGTCTCTATAAGACTTCTCGGTAAGTTTGAAGCCATTTGGAGCTCAACTCAGAGATTTCTACATGAAAGCCTCTAAAAGGTAGAAGCAGGCTGTTTTAGCCTGTACACACTGAGTTGATGGCTTCCAGTGACCTGTTGGACTTTGGAGTCAAATTTAACTCACTTTCTGTTGTTTTACACAGATCAGTCACAGGACAGAGTGTTTCACCAGATCTCACCTTTACAGCAAACAATACCAATTTCATACAGCCATATTTCTCTGAACAGTAATCTTTTGCTTCTTAAGCCTAAGCGAGTGTGTAAAGCTCCTTTTGTGGATTTTATGAGCTAACAACCACCTAATAAGTTCTAAATGGAGTTTTAATACCAAAATACAACTGTATGATGGGTGTGGGACGCTGATTTGAGCTGTTGTGATTTGGGGCCCCTATGTCGCCCCTGAAAGAAACTAGCTTGGGAAAGGCGGCAGAAGGTTGAGATTCAAGATTCTTGATGGTGTTGTCTCTATAAGACTTCTCGGTAAGTTTGAAGCCATTTGGAGCTCAACTCAGAGATTTCTACATGAAAGCCTCTAAAAGGTAGAAGCAGGCTGTTTTAGACTGTACACACTGAGTTGATGGCTTCCAGTGACCTGTTGGACTTTGGAGTCAAATTTAACTCACTTTCTGTTGTTTTACACAGATCAGTCACAGGACAGAGTGTTTCACCAGATCTCACCTTTACAGCAAACAATACCAATTTCATACAGCCATATTTCTCTGAACAGTAATCTTTTGCTTCTTAAGCCTAAGCGAGTGTGTAAAGCTCCTTTTGTGGATTTTATGAGCTAACAACCACCTAATAAGTTCTAAATGGAGTTTTAATTTCAAAATACAACTGTATGATGGGTGTGGGACGCTGATTTGAGCTGTTGTGATTTGGGGCCCCTATATGGCCCCTGAAAGACACTAGCTTGGGAAAGGCGGCAGAAGGTTGAGATTCAAGATTCTTGATGAGGTTGTGTCTGTAAGTCTTCTCGCTAAGTTTGAAGCCATTTGGAGCTCAACTCAGAGATTCCTACATGAAAGCCTCTAAAAGGTAGAAGCAGGCTGTTTTAGCCTGTACACACTGAGTTGATGGCTTCCAGTGACCTGTTGGACTTTGGAGTCAAATTTAACTCACTTTCTGTTGTTTTACACAGATCAGTCACAGGACAGAGTGTTTCACCAGATCTCACCTTTACAGCAAACAATACCAATTTCATACAGCCATATTTCTCTGAACAGTAATCTTTTGCTTCTTAAGCCTAAGCGAGTGTGTAAAGCTCCTTTTGTGGATTTTATGAGCTAACAACCACCTAATAAGTTCTAAATGGAGTTTTAATACCAAAATACAACTGTATGATGGGTGTGGGACGCTGATTTGAGCTGTTGTGATTTGGGGCCCCTATATGGCCCCTGAAAGACACTAGCTTGGGAAAGGCGGCAGAAGGTTGAGATTCAAGATTCTTGATGAGGTTGTGTCTGTAAGTCTTCTCGCTAAGTTTGAAGCCATTTGGAGCTCAACTCAGAGATTTCTACATGAAAGCCTCTAAAAGGTAGAAGCAGGCTGTTTTAGCCTGTACACACTGAGTGATGGCTTCCAGTGACCTGTTGGACTTTGGAGTCAAATTTAACTCACTTTCTGTTGTTTTACACAGATCAGTCACAGGACAGAGTGTTTCACCAGATCTCACCTTTACAGCAAACAATACCAATTTCATACAGCCATATTTCTCTGAACAGTAATCTTTTGCTTCTTAAGCCTAAGCGAGTGTGTAAAGCTCCTTTTGTGGATTTTATGAGCTAACAACCACCTAATAAGTTCTAAATGGAGTTTTAATACCAAAATACAACTGTATGATGGGTGTGGGACGCTGATTTGAGCTGTTGTGATTTGGATTTAACTCACTTTCTGTTGTTTTACACAGATCAGTCACAGGACAGTGTGTTTCTGTCACGCTCTGCCGGTTGGCCATCCTTTGTGTTTACTTTTGAGTTTGGTATCTGCCTTGGTATGTTGAGTTTTGGGTTCTGTCCTGTCTAGTGTCCAGTATCTGTTATATAGTCTGCTTGTCATGTCTAGTCTCTCTGTTTTCCTCTGCTCTCTCTCTCTGCCTCGTTAGTCTCATGTCTGTCACCTGTGTTGCTCCCGCCCTGCTCGTTAGTCCCTGTGTATATATACCTTGTGTTTCTGTCTTGTCCTTGTCCGGTCATTGTTCATGTTACCCCCCAGTCTGTCGTGTGTGTACTCTCTGCCTGTAACCAGCCTTGCTTGTCTCGTCTCGTCTTGTCTCGTCTCCCGGTACTTTTGGATTTTGGATTTCAGTTATTCAGCCACTCACCTGTAAGTGTGCTCGCTTTTGTTTGTTTATTAAAACCCTTCGTTGTACCTTACCTGCCCCGCTCTGTGTCCTGCGTTTGGGTTCTCCAACCTGCCTCCACACCACGATCGTGACAGAATGACCGGACCAATTAAGAGCCCAGCGGACACCATGTCCGAGGAACTTATTGATCTGTGCTGGGAGCTTATGGTGCTGAGGAACATGTGGTATGGGGCTAGTCATGTTAGCCACAAGGAGGCTATCGTGTCCCTCACCCGAACAAAGTTGGCTGCAAATCCAGGAGCGGCCAACTCCTTTCCTAAGTGGGTGTTGGACTTCCTCCACACCTCAGCCGATTCCCAAGCAAAGTCAACACCAGTTCCTCTACCTGTTAGCCATGAGCAAGCTAACAGGCTGCCAGCTAGCGTCCGGCCGTCATCTCCCCGGCCGGCTAGCCCTCAAAGGACTTGTTCTCGGCCAGCTAGTTGCAGGTTTGGAAGCATCCTTCTGTCCTGCCCGGCTAGTGCCGCTAGCCCTCCGCCTGTCCTGCCTGTATCCTGCTCGGCTAGTGCCGCTAGCCCTCCGCCTGTCCTGCCTGTATCCTGCTCGGCTAGCGCCGCTAGCCCTCCGCCTGTCCTGCCTGTTACCTGTTTGGCTAGCGCTGCTAGCCCTCGCCTGTCCTGCCTGTTGTCTCTTCGGCTGGCGCTGCTAGCCCTCCGCCTGTCCTGCCTGTTGTCTCTTCGGCTGGCGCTGCTAGCCCTCCGCCTGTCCTGCCTGTTGTCTCTTCGGCTGGCGCTGCTAGCCCTCCGCCTGTCCTGCCTGTTGTCTCTTCGGCTGGCGCTGCTAGCCCTCCGCCTGTCCTGCCTGTTATCTGTTCGGCTGGCGCTGCTAGCCCTCCGCCTGTCCTGCCTGTTATCTGTTCGGCTGGCGCTGCTAGCCCTCCGCCTGTCCTGCCTGTATCCTGCTTGGCTAGCGCCGCTAGCCCTCCGCCTGTCCTGCCTGTATCCTGCTCGGTTAGCGCCGCTAGTCCTCCGCCTAGCCTGTCGGTCCGCCTGCCTGCCCTACCTACCAAGGACTCAGGGACTATGACTCTCCTGGCCTACCTGACCATGAAGGCCAGGGAGTCAGAGGCAGCACGGGCAGCTAGGCTATGGCCTGATAGCCTGGAGGCTAGGCTTTCCCTGGAGTCGTCTTTTGAAGGGAGTCGCCTAGCCATCTTTTCGGGTTCCCGTGGTGGTCATCGGAGGCGACGAGGCCACCATCAGCGACCCGTCGGCAACAAACCTGTACCCTGGCTTGCTAAAACGGCTAGCCGCCTGCCTGATTCCCGGCCCGCTAGCGCTGCTAGCTCCACATCAGACCTGCCTGATCCCCAGCCTGCTAGCGCTGCTAGCCGCCTGCCTGATCCCTGGCCTACTCCTGCTCCCAGGTCTCACTCGGTTGTCCTACCGACACCTGTTACTGGTCCCTCATCGAAGGTCCGACTGACACCAGTTCCAAGGTCTCCGTCGGTGGCCAGACCGGTTCCCGCTCCCCGTGCCCCGTCGGTGGTCCGACCGGCACCTGCTTCGCCGGTGGCCCAGCTGACTCCTGTTCCCTCGTCGGTGGTCCGACCAACACCAGCTCCGTTGGTGGCCCAGCCGACTCCCATTCCTCGTGCTCCGTCGGTGGTCCGACCGGCACCTGCTTCGTTGGTGGCCCAGCCGACTCCTGTTCCCTCGTCGGTGGTCCGACCAACACCAGCTCCGTTGGTGGCCCAGCCGACTCCTGTTCTCCCGTCGGTGGTCCGACCAACACCAGCTTCGTTGGTGGCCCAGCCGACTCCCATTCCTCGTGCTCCGTCGGTGGTCCCACCGGCACCTGCTTCGCCGGTGACCCAGCTGACTCCTGTTCCCTCGTCGGTGGTCCGACCAACACCAGCTTCGTTGGTGGCCCAGCCGACTCCTGTTCCTCATGCTCCATCGGTGGACGGACCGGCTTCAGCCCCGCCGGTGGTCCGGCCGACCCCTGCTCCTCGTGTCCTGTCGGCGGATGGACCGGCTTCAGCCCCGCTGGTGGTCAGGCCGACCCCTGCTCCTCGTGTCCGGTCCATGGTCCCCAGCCCAGCTGTCCAGTCGGTGGTCAGGCCGACTCCAGCTCCTTGTGTCCGGTCCATGGTTCCCAGCCCAGCTGTCCAGTCGGTGGTCAGGCCGACTCCAGCTCCTCGTGTCCGGTCCATGGTCTCCAGCCCAGCTGTCCAGTCGGGGTCAGCCCGACTCCAGCTCCTCGTGTCCGGTCCATGGTCTCCAGCCCAGCTGTCCAATCGGTGGTCAGCCCGACTCCAGCTCCTCGTGTCCGGTCCATGGTTCCCAGCCCAGCTCTCTCGCCGGCGGTCCTCAGCCCAGCTGTCTCGCCGGCGGTCCTCAGCCCAGCTGTCTCGCCGGCGGTCCTCAGCCCAGCTGTCTCGCCGGCGGTCCTCAGCCCAGCTGTCTCGCCGGCGGTCCTTAGCCCAGCTGTGCCTCTAGAGCACCCAAGTTTTGGGTGCCGACCTCCGAAGAGGTCTTGCCATCGGCCTCCTGCTCGGCCCCCAGTGGGTTTGCTGCCTCACTGTTGGCCGTCCTGCCAACCCCTTGAACTCTGTGGCCCCCTTGTTCTGCCCTGCCTCATGGGTCGTCCCACGGGACGCCCACCTGAACTGTTTTGCCCTCCTGGTCTACTCGGTCGACCTCCGGGTCTGCCTCCTGAACTTTTTTTCACCTCTGGCCACCCGGGACGGCCTCCTGAACTGTGTTTACCCCCTGATTTGCCCGGCCTGTCGGGTCATCCCCCGGGACGACCTCCTGAACTCCGTGATCTCTTTGGTCTGCACGGCCTCCTGGGTCACCCTCCAGGACGGCCTCCTGAACAGTGTTTTCCACCTGATTTGCTCGGCCTGTCGGGTCGTCCTCCAGGACGGCCTCCTGAACTGTGTTTTCCCCTGATTTGCTCGGCCTTTCGGGTCATCCCCCGGGACGGCCTCCTGAACTCCGTGATCCCTTTGGTCTGCACGGCCTCCTGAGTCGCCCTCCGGGACAGCCTCCTGAACTGTTCTGTCTCTCTGCCCTGCCCTGCATGTTAGGCCAAGTGCCTTACCTGCCCTGTTTCCTGGGCATGATCTGCCTGTTGGGTGGTTCCCCCGGACTGTTTTGTCCCCTTGGCCTGCTTGTGCGACCTCCCGAACTCTGTCGCTCCCTTGCCTTGCCCTCTGGCCACCCTCCTGAGAGTTCCTGGTCTGGCCCTCCTCCTGTCCTCCCTCCGCCCACCCTGGCTCGACTTGCCCTCCTCCTGTCCTCCCTCCGCCCACCTGGGCCGGCTTGTGCCTTGATTTTGTGCTGTTTTGGGTTTTGTTGACCGTCTGGAGACGCTCGTCGGGGGGGGGTACTGTCACGCTCTGCCGGTTGGCCATCCTTTGTGTTTACTTTTGAGTTTGGTATCTGCCTTGGTATGTTGAGTTTTGGGTTCTGTCCTGTCTAGTGTCCAGTATCTGTTATATAGTCTGCTTGTCATGTCTAGTCTCTCTGTTTTCCTCTGCTCTCTCTCTCTGCCTCGTTAGTCTCATGTCTGTCACCTGTGTTGCTCCCGCCCTGCTCGTTAGTCCCCTGTGTTATATACCTGGTGTTTCTGTCTTGTCCTTGTCCGGGCATTGTTCATGTTACCCCCCAGTCTGTCGTGTGTGTACTCTCTGCCTGTAACCACCGCCTGCTTGTCTCGTCTCGTCTGTCTCGTCTCCCGTACTTTGGATTTTGGATTTCAGTTATTCAGCCACTCACCTGTAAGTGTGCTCGCTTTTGTTTGTTTATTAAA
>NW_024043802.1:0-12633 GCF_014851395.1 Micropterus salmoides
TTCTGCAGTAAACCTGAAAAGCTGTCATAATTGTATACCTGCTGAAACTCCCTGCACTTTGTCACTGTCTATCTTTGGCTTGAAGCTACCACATAATGAGAAATAAGATCATATTGCACTAACCATTGCACTGCTTTACTGGTTATTTTATTTTGAGAAATTAGTGATTACTTTAATGTCCAGCCTGGTATTCAGGTACATTTCAAACTTACTAACTCCATGTGTGCAGATGCTGCCTTTCTGGTTTTCCCACAGAGGTGACCAGACCTCTATTGTTACCCCATGATAACTGGCCATTGACAATCAGGTTGGCACATTTAACAGACATTTAATCATCGCCCAAAAAAATCAGCTTCATAAGCATTAATGGAATTTTTATTACCAATATTATTTGTTTTATAGCCTTCTATTTATTCTATCCTCCAGAGTTTATAGTTTGTGTTCATTTGATGCTTTGATGCTCCTGTTTTATTGGTGTACTTTATGGTCCTCTACAGTGGCCTGTTTTAAATCTGTAAAGCACTTTGTGATTTTGGAAAAAGTGTTTTATTTTGATTAGTTATGGCAGTTTTGGGGTTATTTGAATTATACGATTTTGGGGTAAATATAGTATAGCATCTATACATTGGATAACAAGACTAATGTACAGCTCTGCCAGCAGCTCTGCAAGCCTTCACTTAAGTAGGAAGACCGGGGATGGTTGTAACACAGGTCAGTTTTAACAAGTCCAATTTCTCCAATCAGGAACAAATTACGAATCACCCAATTCACTCTTCATATGCTCAGTTTAGTCCTTATTCCACATGTGAAAAAGTAGCACCCTCTGGCAGGCAAAGCACATTTAGAAGGAAAAATATATTGGATGAGGAAAAATCCCAACTTTTTTTATGTGATTAAAATTACAGGCAAGAGAACTTACGTATCAGCTTGTCACCTCTGTGACAGTGCAAGACAAACAAGAACAACCAGACACACTAATATTCAATTGGTGCACATTGGCACATTTTGTAAAATTGTATTAATATGTTTGCTACTATGGCTGACAGTAACTAAGATATACAACTATTAAATTCAGTTAAAAAGCCATAAATCATATAAGTGTTGAAGTTTTACTCATACTCCTTATTACTTAATGTTACATTTAACAACAGGGTATGTTACAACTAACCCAGACTATGGGGTGGATTCTAACATTTGTCCTTGTGTTGGAGACTAACCATGCACTTTCTGTCTGTGTCACAGAGATAACAGCTACACCATTTAATAGTAGACAAAGAAACATGTTGAATTCTCTACGAGCTACGAGATGCAGACAGAAATGTCAGAAATGTTACAACCAATCCCAGTCTCCCCTACAATGGTGCTTTGACATCAGCATGCCAAGATGCTTACAATGACAATTCTAGCAAGCTTGGGTTGCAGGTATAACCTGCACCATGTTCACCATTTTAGTTTAGGGTGTTAGCATGTCAACATTTGCTAATTAGTACTAAACATAAAATGCAGGTGAGGCTAATGGGAATGTCATTAGCAAGTAGCATTTGCAAGTATTTAGTTATAAACCAAAGTAAGTAACCTATTCTGGTCTGATAGTGGCACTAGATGAAAAGTTAGGGACAACCAAAGTTATTGGTTATTACTAATCATTCTAAGGTGGCCATGAATGTACCAAAATTCATGGAAATCCATTCAATAGTTGTTGAGACATTTCGTTCAAAATCACAAATGTCAACTTGGTGGTGGCGCTAGAGGAAAAGTCAGGAGATCACCAAAGTCAATATGATACATTATTTGAGAACCATGATTGCCTGGATCAAATTTTATACCAATCCATATGGTAGGCGTAAACAAATATCACAGGATAAGTGAATACTTTAACCTGCTGGTGGTGCTTGGAGGTGAAAGCAGGTGATCACCAAAGTCAGTAGGGCTTATCCTCTGTGCACCATGATATATGAACTAAATTTCATATCCAATGTAAAGTAAAATCCACAAATTTCAACCTCATGGTGGCGTTCGAGATAGAGTCAAAGGATTACCAAATTAATTTGGCTTCATTCTCTGGAGAGTATGAATGTCTGTACAAAATTTCATGGCTATCCATCCAATAGTTGCTCAGATATTTCAGTCAGTCAGTCCTCCTGATGCGCTCAGGATGCTGCTAGCCTACTGTGACAATGCACTTACATAACAAATCCTTCTCTGTAATCCCAGCCCTATTAGCCCCTCCCACCCTTGCCCCACACTCTTTCTCTTCCAATCTCTCTGCATCCTGATGCTTGCAGTGGGTGGGTGGGTGGATGGGGGGGGGGGACTCCCTTATATCCAGATTACTATGAGAAGCGACATGACCTCTTAATCTTAATCTCACCCAGTTACATGTATGCTCAGTAATGAATGCCATGTGATTCAAGACTGAATCACATGGCTTCATTCTCAACTGCGGAGCCTCTGCTTTTTTGTTAGGAAGCGTTTGGAAACTGTGACAGCTGATTGCTTTTTCTAACCTGCTATTATGAGAGTTACCAAAATTATCTTATTTTGGGGGGATTTTTTCACATTCAATTTTTTTGTTGTTTGTTATTTAAATTTCTTAAAATAGATGCTATGTGTCATTAAGGGACACAAGGATGAAAAACTTTTTGAATGCACACCAGTGAAATGTCAATGAAGATTCTCATAGGAGTTTACAAAATAAGGCACTCAACTCAAGGTAAACAGGCTTGTTTTTGAAGAGTCATTCATCCATCCATCCATCCATCCATCGTTAACCGCTTGTCCTGCGTACAGGGTCGCGGGTCATTCATAGTTTTTCCAAATCACGTTAAAGCTTTTTGGTTTAAACACGTGCATTTTCTATTCAATTACAAGACAACACAGAAGCAAGGGGACTTTAACTTATGAAGATACTGACCATGAATTGTAAAAGTAAAAGCAAAATGGAGTGAAACTAAAGTGAAAGGTAAACTGCATTGCACTGCTGACTGCCAACAGTGATTCTCGGAGGGGAATAAGTGTGTGTGGATGTTATTATTTATGAATTAATTGATCATCATATTGGGTGAAACATATTAAAACGACATGAAAGTAGCAAATTAACTGTAAGGCAGGAATTTATGCATTTAAAAAATAATTATTATTTTGTACAATTTGCGATTCGTGCAGAGCGCGCTCCCGCGACAAACTTCAACAACTGTGCGCGCTCTGGAGCGGTTGGTACTTAACGCCTGGCGTCTCGTCTCTGCTGGAGGAGCAGTGCGAATGTGGAGGCTACGCTGAGCTAACGAATGAAATACGAGAAAGAGGGACCCTGTGTCTATCACCTCGCCATATATTCACCCATTTATCTGCAGTGAACTGAAGGATATTTCGTCCGAGGTAAGCGGGTGAGCCGTGGCGAGCGAAACATCGGATTTTCGAGTGTAACGTTAGTGTGTGTTGGGGGGGAAACAACAGCCCCGCTGTAGCATACGTTAGCCCCTTCATTAGCGCGCAGCTAAAGTTGGCTGTTAGCTAGCTATGCTTGGCAGAAAGCTGAGTAGCCGTGTCGGTAGCCTGTTTGCTGTCTCGGGTTTTTAAAACGCATGCCTGTCTGCCGTGTGCAGTCGATTGGCATGCCTGGTGAGCAAACACGGTTGTGAACGTCCACTGAACTGTGCATGAGAAACGTAAAGGTGTCGGTCTCTTAGCTTGTTCACACACTTGCTAAGCTACCAAGTCACCGATTCAGCTAGCTAGTATGCTACGGGGCACTGCTTTACGGCAAGACAAGGCCTTGTATGTCTGTTACAGTTAATGCTAGCCAGGCTACGCCGTTGTCTGCCTTGCCAGACAAGGCCATTTTGCTTTGAAAGCAGGTTAGTTCACGTCAACAAAACCCATCATGGCATTGTTTTGTGTAGCAGCGTTACTGGCATAACCTGGTTTGGTGATGACTGTGGAGGAAGTGATGACTAATGTTTACTAAAAGTAACTGTTAACGAGTGTGGGTGCTGACAGAGATCCACTGTGACTGTGTGTGTTTTGACCTGTCTCAAAGGGAGGACGAGTGAATGTCATATTTTAGTTGTTGTTGTTATCTCTTAGATGGCTCAGATCTGCTTTATTGACGACACACACGTTCACCTCTGTTTGCATTGCGAGTGCAGCAGTGTTATTATTGTTAACGTGGACACCTGTCGAGGTGCTGAGCTCTGCAGTCAGAAGGAAAACTAATGGTATCACAGTATGACATTTTATGATTACGTTACTTCAGTCAAGAAGTCGAGCCTCATTTATGACCACTTTTGTTTGTTGTTGTTCTGTCTGTTAAGTTGTCTGCTCAGGTTGAGGTGGGATGGATCTATGATGGGATGGATTTATGTGAGGTCACCAAATTTTCTAAACTGAAAACACTGACATGGTGTACAGTATGTTGTCCAGTGCTAACATGAGCAACATCAGTTTACTGTTTTTCATGTGGAAGAGAGTCTGCTGTCATCATCAATGCAAAAGCTTCAGCTTCTAACATGACTGGCACAAACTGGGGCTATATGTTAGGTTTGCAAGTTCAAAAACGCTTGTCATTGGCCTGCACCCTGTGATGATGAGATGATTTACTTTGTTGCAAATATAGAATGAAAAGTGTTTGTTTTTTATCCTCAAGCCAAAAGGTTTCACAGCCTTTACACTTTTTTAATGTGTGATTGTGTTAAAGTAAATGCTCCCTATTTGTATAGTGCCTTTCTAGTCTTCTCGACCACTCAAAGCACTTTTACACTACATCTGCATTCACCATTCGCACACTGGTGAAACTGCCACCAGAGGCAATTCAATATGCAGCCTGGAGGAGCAGGGGATTGAACCGCCGACCTTCAGATTAACAGGCAACTCACTCTACCTCCTGAGCCACAGTCATAGGACTTGCTGGTGCGCCTGTTTGCTATGGGGGAAAATAGTATTGTTATGTGCAAGAAGGAGATGTGGTCTTTGCTGACCAAGCTAGAGTACAAATTTAGATGTGTGTTCTGCTCTCTGAATTCTCTCTGACTGCATCTCCTTAATGGAAAATCCACAAATGCTGGTTAACACAGCTTATAGCATAGTTAGCATAGCAAGTTAGTTGATAACGGTTGAAGTTGTCCAGGCCAAACAGGTGTAACAAAACTAACAGGCAAGTCGGGTATGTCGATAAGTCTGTCTGCTCATGCCCTCACGGTATTGAGATGAGGTCTGATCAGCTAACATAAGCAAAACACACACATACAATCCATGGCAAGAAATATGGTCTCTTGATGTTTTTGCTGACTCTTGTCAATACAGTGGTGTTGTCTGGAATGCAGCAGCAGAGATGTACTTGTTTTGACTCTATGGTTTTCTGTAGCTTTTAGAGGCTTAGTCGTTTGGTAATGTAGCCACCGGGCTTGTTTTTCATGTGTGGATGGATGTTGATAGATGCCAAGATGACAGGGATTTATGTCATGGATAGGAAAGACTCATCCTCATAAATACTCTGTACCTCATACATTGTAAAATGGTTTGCTTTTTCATATTTTGATTAGTTTGAAGTTAACTCAGCTGTAGTAGCACAAACTCAGGGTTGTAACTATTTGCAAAGATCGTGGTTTGACATCATTGTGTGATGGGACAGCAGGGAAAACAATAGATTTAATTTATTTTCAGTTAAGTAGAAAGTATGTAAATGCTTTAACAGGGGTGCACGGGCCACAGTGTGACAAGTCATTCAAACTTGGACTGCAATTAACAGTTATTGTCATTATCAATTAATCTGCTGATTATTTTCTTGATTAATCAAGATTGGCGCAGTGGCCACACAGCAAGAAGGTCCTGGGTTCGAACCCCAGTCGTCCCAAGCCTTTCACTGTGGAGTTTGCATGTTCTCCTTGACTAGCAGTCCCAAACCCAAAGATATCTGGTTTAATATCAGAAATGACAAAGACAAGTGCGAACCCTACCATGTTATGTTTTATAATTAAACAAGGTGCTAAACAATACATTATAAAAACAGATTACATTTTCTGTTGACTGACAAA
This sequence comes from Micropterus salmoides, assembly GCF_014851395.1. Lineage (NCBI taxonomy): Eukaryota > Metazoa > Chordata > Actinopteri > Centrarchiformes > Centrarchidae > Micropterus > Micropterus salmoides. The sequence goes on from NW_024043802.1 coordinate 6,033, forward strand.
ACTTGACACATGTAGAAACATGCCAATCAATTAGTGTTCATTAGCACTGTTTGTGTTTCTGTGTAGAGCTCATGAGCCTGGTCTGTGGTCTGCTTTAGTAGTTGCACACATATCAGCAGTGTGCTATATCTTTTATAACTTCTCGGATATGAGTGAAATTTCATGTTGAAAACAAGGAGGGAGCGAGTTTACCAGAGTTGGCCAATGTGTGTGAGAGGGTGAAGGTCCGTGCGTGATTAGTCAAATGCTTTGGTAATATTTACACTCGTGTGTCTCACTTTCGTGGCGTTGTCCTTTAGAAGACAGCCATGGCAAAACAAATATCTTCTGTGATACGTGTAACTTTTATGCACTGTAAAATGCTCACTGCAGTTCAGTTGGGAGTGCAACTAAAATATGCAAAAAGTTGGGAACTGATATGCACGTGTCTTAACGAATCCCCAGTTCTATACCCAATCCTTGTGTTTGGTGGATGGTTCAGACACCTGCCACATCAGCCCTACAGGTTATCAGTTCTTAGCTTTGTGCCTTATTATCTCTCCGTTATACAGAAGAAATTGAGGCTGGTTATATGATTAGTAGCTATGCTAACGGAAATTAAACTGATTTTTAGGATTTTTGACAGGTTGTTGACTAGTCACACCTAAAAAGACACATTTTTATAATGTTTTGTATAATAACGATGAACATTTCAGAGCAGTATTCTTTTCAATTCAAAGGGCACAGAGAGGAGCAAAATATTTTACAGACTCATTTATTTCTTTCCTTGCACTTTGTTTTGAATATAGGACCGACGGCAGAGGACTTGAATGGGAAATCATGCCTGACGAACTTACAATTCCGGTCATGATTCTTTAACATGCCAGCTTTTTGTGCTTTTTTTCCTACTACTTGACTCAAAGTAGTTTGTTGTTTTTTTGCTTTTAAACATAACAAATAACACTACATAAATGAGTGTGGGTGATTTTTTTATTAGCAGCAAGAAATATACTCTCTTAACAGGTAGAAATCTGAGCAGAACCTAGACTCAGGGTGGGCTTCCCTGTCTGGTACAGAAAAGAGAGGGAGGGGGAGCACAATGCAAGTTCCACAGAGAGATGAAAAATAATAGTTATGGTAGTGGTAATAATACAGATATCAACTAATAGTATTAATTATAGCAATAATAATAACACCAACAATAATAATAATTGTAGCAGTGAGTGTCGAGTAGGAACATGGGGGGGGGGGCAGCCGCAACCACAGATCCAGACTACAGCTCCGCGCGCTGAAACACCTGCAGAAAGCCACTGAAAGAGTGAGAAGAGAGAGAAGAAAGTACAAAATTACAGGAGAGGGAAGAAGTCCAGTTGGTAACATGCATTAATGGGATAAGAAAGCCTACAGATGGAGAGAGAAGCTCAGTGCACCATGGGAAGTCTCCTGGCATTCTAGGCCTATAGCAGCATAACTAACCTGAGCTATGTTAGCAATAGCTAGAAGCCAATAACATTTGTTCCCCAAAACGTTGTTGGCAAGTTGTAGGAATGGGGGCTGCGGGAACCTGTACAGTCATTTTTCAAAACCTGTAGGTATTTTAGCTGGCTGAAGTTAGTTGCATTTTCTCAGAAAAGACCGGAATCAGTCTAATTATACAGACAGTAAACATTGTATGTTAAGAGTGACCAATTAAATATATTGAGCTTTGAAAGCTAGGAAATTAAGTCTTATTTTCTCTTTGGTAATGTCTCAGAGGCAGCTGGTTCCAGAAGGGCTTTTTCCCTTTCTGTTATTTACATTTTGTTAAAACAATATCCTTAATGTTACTCAACACAAAAACACTGGGCTTACATAATGACCTTATAGGTTTCTGTCATGGACCCCCAATTTAAATAGTTTCAACTTTGTTTTTGAAAGATGTTTTTTTTTCTGTCTATTATTTTGGCATTGCGAACGGGTCTAACTATTATCAGTGCGGCAGCAAATTCAGAACTCTTTGTAACAGTATTATTATTATTTTTTTTTTCTCAATCACGCATCACAGAATTTTAAACTCAATGATTGGATTTTTCTTACTGAAATGCACCCTTTTGAGTCGTAGATAATGTATACTTAGAAGAGTTTAATGCGTATCCAAGCTGTTGAAGCTAAACGACTGTGAGTGACATAGCATTGTCTAAAATAAAATTATTTGCTTTGGTACTTTGTGGCACCTAAAATAAGTCCTCCCACTTTGTAACTCTAATGCTTTCAGGTGATATTTAATCTATCAAGGGGGTGTGTGTGCATTTGCGGATCTATGATCTAGCTTGTCAGCAGACATTAGCTTCTATGTCTTTTCTTCTTTTTACTGTCCTGGCGCATAAACGGCACATGGCCAGCGAACAGAGCTCAGCTCATCCTCTCAAGAATGACAGCTGCCTGATGCAGGAGAGGCGTGTGTGTGTGAGACACTCAGAGTGACTCATTGGCTCTCTAACAGTGAGGTAATTCTAGATCTGTTACTAATGCCAAAGGGAGTCCCTTGCTTTACCTCTCTGTGTGTGTGTGTGTTTGTGTGTGCGCGTAAGCACGCATGATACTCAGATATGCTGCGTGTTAAAACACAGGCTTTGTGTGTGTGTGTGTGGGGGGGGCTATATCTATGCTGATATCCCTGCTCTGTGTGGCTTCTCCATGGTAACAAGCTGCAGTTGCCAAAATAAAAGCAGTTACAAAATTACCCCCCAAAAGGAGATGTTTGTTTTTATTTCATTCAGAAATGTTGAGTCGGGGCTGGCTGCTACACACATTCCCAGTGATGTTCCAGCACTGGTAGCTAAGAAAGTGTCCTTACATTGAATACATAGCGTTGCACTCTATAATGATCCAGCTTTTTATTTTAAATCTAAAAAGGCAATAAAGAGAGGGAAAGCAGAGCACAGAGAGGATATCAGGTCTCTTCCTCTGAAGACTCTAATCAACAACCAAGGAGTAATCTATAGTTGATCCTTCGCCCCGTCTACTCCATTGACATTAGAAACATTATGCATTTATTAAACTTTTGGAAAAAGGTGTCTTTTTAGCAGTGGATTTCCTTAAACTTAAACTGAAAATAATAGATGCCTTAGATGATGATAATAAAAAATGAAGACTTATTTAACTCTATATGATGTATATTATGTTTTTATATTGTGTACAAAATGGAACACAGGGTTGCTGAAATGACACTGTCTCATCCCTTCATAGGACCGGTACCATAACAGCACAGGTAAATGCATCAAAATCTAAGCGGCGGCTGGCTTGACTAGTTGAGCTTAACTAAAGTTACCCTTTAATGATCCCCGATAAGAAATTCATTCTCTGCATTTAACCCATCCTAAGAGGTGATTTATGTCCCAAGACAGAATGGCACAATAACTGACAATAATTTTGTCTTGTTTATCTTGTTTCACATTAGTTGGAAAATGAAATGGATTAATCAAATTTTATTTTCACCCATCCCTAATTTAAAGTGAAACTGGATGTTATGTTTTCCATAAAAATGCAATGTCACATCATTTTGGATAATTGTCTGTGTAAAAAAAAAAAAAAAAAAAAAAAAAGTTGGAAAAGCTAAGATAATAAATAACACCCAGAAAGCTTAGGACTAAACTTGCTAAAGAAGTCTACTCTGGAAGAACTAGAATCATTTGATCTGGGAAAATTTCATTTAGTTAGTTTTGATGCTCTCCACAGTGATTATGCACTCACCGTAACATACACCGTACATTTACTACCAGGCTGACAACTTAATGCTAACCTTTTCCTCTGCTCCACTCATTCACTCAACCACACAAGGCTCTGTTCCTTAATGGAGTTAACGCTACTCTTATAACGGCACCTTTTACTTGTGCTGTGTATACAGTGTATAAGTGAAAATCATTTGCAGCCCATTGATATTAATGATCATATGAAATTTTTGTAGCGGTGCTCACAATTCTGCGACGGCGGTTCATCACTCCTGAATGAATAAAGGGGAAACACTGTGTGTGTGTGTGTGTGTGTGTGTGTGTGCACTGTGTACCCCAGTAAAATGTCAGGAAGGGATGAAAAAACAGATGCCACGCAAGCCTACTGTGCTGCACTATATTCTAGCGTGTTTTACATCCTCCCTGCCAAGGCGTGCTTTTACATCTCCTGCTCACTAGTCTTGTTGTTTCTTGCTTCCTTAATTTCAGTTCAGCGATGCTTTATTAGCATGTCAAATTTTAAGACATTTGCTGCTGTAGTGTGTTTAAGATCTAAATCTCTTTCCTGTTGGAACCCCCGTCTGTAGGTGATGAAGTGTTTGGGTCTGGTGGTGAACTGCTGCCCGGTCCAGATGGCTCATTGTTGTATCTGCTGCCCTGCCCCTTTAATAACACACTTTGGCATTGGTTAGTGTCACTAGTGCTGTTTTATAGCGCACAGTGTCACAGCAGGTTCTCTTTGTGTTTGTAATTTTTTATTTTTTTTTTCTGCTGCTGAATTTCTGACTGCTTTATATTGTCTGGTGATAATGTGAACAGATGTAGTGTAACGATGGGGAAGGGTATACAGCAGTGTGCCTCCCGTCTTCTCCTTTTAAGCTGAACAAGTCTAAAGGTGCTTTCACACTGGTTGTTTAGTCAGAATCCAGCAGTTCCCATTAAAAAGAATAGTGTTTTTTTTTTTAAACAAAAGGCATTGTGAATGTCTGTTCCAGACAGACTGGGGTATGGCGTGTATGTGTAGGCCATGATGACCGCTTCAGTAGCATGCTTAGCAAGAAACAGGGAGAGATGAAATGGCTCTGATAGAAGACTGAAACGATTAGTCGATTAACCAATCAGTCAATCAACAGAAAGTTAACTATTTTGATAGTCAATTGTTTGTCATCTATCATATCTCTATAAGAATAAATCACCCTGAGTGTAATAAGTATGTTTTATTGTGCTGTAGAAGAAAGGGTTGATCCAGTGTTTCCTCTAGGATTTTTTTTTTTTCCAGCAGCCGGGGCAGGACAAACAGCGCCCAGACATTAATATAAAAAATAGGCAACATGAGAAACCTCCTCCCTTCTGAGGTGCATTTTATTTGCACACTAAAATCCAAAAAGAAAAGTCTCCTCATTAGCTTAAAAGGACTAGTTTGCATCACTAATTGGCTTTACTAAACTCAGCTCCTCCAGTCAACTCTGTCCTTTCTTTTCCAAAACCACTTTCAGACTGAAAACTGAAAAATAATTGAATCAGTCTATCCAGGACAGAGCTGCAGGCTACGTCAGTTTAGTCTAAGTTTGTACCTGATGTTCTCAACATTGGACAAGTAGGCAGTAATAAAATACAGCTTCCAGTTACTTTCTATATATTGAGCTAATGTTAAGTTACACAGCAGCTATGTAGCTGCTGTAGAAGTTTTCCTGCTCAGCTGCGCAGTCTGAATGGGAGATGGTAGCTATCTTAGCGCTAACCGACTTCACTTTTCCAGCGGGTAGGAAACAACAGACTTCCTTGGTCTCGAGAGGCTAACACACTAACAGACGCTGTACATTTACTGCCAGAATATTTTCCTCCGCTCGCGTTCACCATCACTTTCTGTTGCTCGGACAATCAAACACTCGCTACGCACCTCCTGATTCAGAGCTGCTCTTATAACATCTGTCACGTATGTTCTGAATAGAACGAGGAGAGGAAGCGAGCCGAGCATTGAAACCATTTGTAGCACATAGTTTAATGATTGTGGGAAATTTTAGTAGCAGCGGTTGTGATTCAGCAGCGGTGCACTGCCGCTCCTGAATGCATATAGGGGAAACTCTGGATGATCAAAATAAAACTATTGATAGAGTTATCAAAAATGGTTAGTTGCAGCCTTATGGTGACATTTGAGCAGAGATTAACTTGTGCTTCTCAGGGCACTGTAGAGCCCTGAGGAGGGTTTCATAGAAAGCCTTTTTCCACTTCTTTGTGGCTTCTAAAGAAGGTAGCGCTACGTCAGTGCTGTGGTTCACAATGGGCAAGTATGATGACAGAAAGACAGTGCAAGTGGACCACGGATTGGAACAATTGTAAACATTTTTTTTTTTTTAAACTGCCTGAAAGCCAGCAGTGCCAGGCTATTTAAATCTTAGTATTCTGATGTTTTTGTTTTCACTTTGGGAATGAAACACCCATGATGCATTGTTATTGCTATGTGTCTCTGTAGCTGTGTGCACTAAGCTAGCTATCAGTTTATCTGCTGCTGACAGACAGATTCTGGCTCCCAGTCATATTTGGGTTTCACTTGGGCTTCTTTTCCTGGCTGGCTCAGTTTTGTGTGTGTGTGTGTGTGTGTGTGTGTGTGTGTGTGTGTTTTGGAGAGAGGGAGCCAGAGTGTGTGCAGGAGAGTGAGCCTGTAAAAGAAAGAAGGGGGCTTTAATATAGCTAGACTGATTCTAGAAAGTAACAAGTTAACAGTCGTCATTTTAATCCCCATGAGGAAGAAGAAATACATCTCATGTTTTGATCTGCATATTGTGGTTTTTGGGCAAATCTGTAATTTAAAAATGCTTGAACTCAGTGGTAGGTTAACAAAGTTTTCACATTCAGTGGTGTGAGTGGAGACGTACACCTACTGGATTACTTTGTGGCAAGTGGCGAGAGGG
>NW_024043803.1:0-10303 GCF_014851395.1 Micropterus salmoides
CCCCCTCTCTTCTCTCTCTCCCACCTCTCTTCTCTCTCTCACCTCTCTTTCTCTCTCTCCACTCTCTTTCTCTCTCTCTCACCTCTCTTTCTCTCTCTCCCCCTCTCTTTCTCTCTCTCTCCCCCCTCTGTCTTCTGTCATTGCGCATTTTGAAGTATCAAAATTAAAAAAAACTCTACGTTTTACACTCGCTTGAGGTGTTTTTTGGAAAGAGTTGATGCGCTTTGCTGAGTACGTTCTGTATTTACCTCACATGTCAGATCAGCTGTTTGCACTGTCGGCCTCTTCCCAGATGTTCCCATAACGTGCGGAAACATGGCTGGTAGCAACTTGCCCGCCTCTTCCATTTTTCTCAGATCCATGCGACTGGTTTGTTTCTGGTTTGCAACCTTACTTCTTTTTCATGACAGCCAATGCGTAACGTTACTACGCTTTGCAAGATGTTGAATGCACGTGGATGAGACGCGTGCCTTTGGTGTGAGAGACCCGGGTCACGTCCACCACTGTGTCCCTGAGCAGGACACTTAACCCCTCGTTGCTCCAGAGGCGTGCGACCTCGGACATGTATAGCAGCTGTAAGTCGCTTTGGATAACAGCGTCAGCTAAACGTAATGCATAGCTGAGTTGTTTATTTATTATTTAAAAATAAAAACACATACAGACAAATACACACAGAAGACTAGTAAGGTAACATTTCATAAAATAATTTTGAGTCATTTTCACAATCTAAGAACATTCACACGTTAAGGCGTCTTCCTGTAAGTCTTTCATTTTGGATTTAAAAGCATTTAGCGAGATTAATTCACTGAGTTTGCTGAGACCCCTTATATGCTGGTGTGATTCTGGCGATCTGGCCAAGTGGGAGGAGCTAGAGCTGGCAACGTCTGACAGGATCCTACTCCAGGCGATCGTTTCCGTAAACACTAGTCAAACATCCATTTATTGACATGTCTCTGAAGATTGGGAGAAGTTCAAAAAGTATGCAATATACAGAACACTGCAAACTTGTTGATGTGATTGCTTTTGACAGTGATTTCCCCCAATCAGATGGAATACACTTTGGAACAGCAGGACTTCTATAGGTTTCTCCAAATACGACAAATATTTGAGAGCAACTCTAAAGGGTGTTGACATGTTAAACCTAGAGGAAGGACTGATGAAACTCTTTTGATCGGCTTATAACCACTAAAATTATTTCCAAGACACAAATGCTCCCTGGACATAATATCAGGAGAACCACACTATATATTAAAGAGAAATGGGACAGGGAAAGTAAAAGAGTTCTCACTGGGGAAGAATGGCGGACTGTCTGTCGTATACAATTGAAAACTACAAGCTCAAATCAACAAAATTTGAGCATGTCAGCAAAATCAGGCAAAACACTCCCACACTGTGGGAGATGCAGCCTGCAGACATCCGAACAAAACCGCGGCGCAGCAGCAGCCGGACTCGGAGGACTTTCCAGGTAAAATGTTATTTATATTTGGCTTCTAGGAGACGATGCACTTACAGGACCAGTCTTATTTTGGTGCAAAGATTTGTAAATTCAAATTCAGCACATCATGGATGTGAAAACAGTTCATTTTTTATTTGAAAGTGCAATAAAAATATGTTGTCCCTAAAATCAGTGAATAATCGTGATCTCAGTATAGATCAAAATAATCGTGATTATAATTTTGGCCGTAGTCGTGCAGAATATTGCATACTTTCTGCGACATTTCCAATGTGATATTGTTAAACAGTATTGAGTCAATTAATTTTGCACCATGTCTCATTGTCTCTCATGGCGTCCTTCAGCAGATGAAGTTGTCTCACTAATCATGGAGAGTGAATACACGTTTTACTTAAAATGTGCTGCATTCAGCTGCGTTGTAATGTTACAGTATGTTTTAAACATGCATAAATGTTCATATACTGCTTAGAAATGGTCATACTGGGGCATATTTTCATTGGAAGTTACGTGATGGCTCGTGTTGGGTAAAAAAAACACGCAGGTAGTTCAGACCCCGAAGTTCTTGAAGGATCCTGTGAGGTTTCCTCTGTGACTCTTCAGACGTTTGGCAGCCTCGTAGTCGGCACTGAAAGCAGCTTCTCTCATTCAGAAGGAGGTAAAAACCTGCCTCGTGGAAGCTTTCCAGTTCAGACGCTGCACGCTGGCCTGATTGGACGGATTTCAGTCATTTGTCAGAGAAGTTAGGAGCCACTCAGGGCTCAGGTCCAGCTGCTGGCTCACCTTGTGGAGCACATGCACCACACACAAAGGCTATGACTCCTTACCTTAGGGGTTCAAATGCGACTCGTGGCTCTTTTTACTGCGTCTTCCCTTCTCTCATCGGCTGTTCTATTGACAACAAAATCACCAAATTAATTGATTGTTATCAAGTTCTGGAAATGTAATAACTTTGAATATAAACCACTCAAACAAAAACAAAACCCTCTTCTGATTCAATATGATAAGATGAATGTTTATATGAGAGAGGGTCTCTGAGTGGAGCTGATTTGTGGTTTTTCAGAGAGAGGGTGGGGGGGGTGGGGGGGGGTGGAAACAGAATCCAGAAACGCCATCTGGTATTTGGGCGCCGTGGTGTGTGTTGAGGAGTGATCTTCTTCTGCGTGCCACACAGTTCTTGGTCTCCAGCCATTCGGGTTTTGGCTGCCAGCAGAGGTGTCAGTCTTCAGTTAAAGGGAGGCAGCGCTGGGTGTTTGCTGTTTACTCGATTGGCAGAAATGGATTTTTGCCATCACCTGTTCTGTCAGGCAACCATCTCCGCCCGGCCTCCTGCTCTCAGCCGAGGAGATTCAGCAGCCCCTTCTGCATTCAGAGGATTTAGCTTTTTCCTTTCCCGTTGAAAAAAATTACTCCGACTGGGCTTTTGTGTAAAGAAAAATCAGAAACAGCTTTATTGCCGCGTAGTTTTTCTCACATACAAGGAAGTTGCTTTGGTGACAAGGTGCGCAGCTATAATCGTAAACCTGCACTACCGGTCAAAAGTTTTAGAAAACCTCCATGTTTGTAGTTTTTATGTCCAGTGAAAAACATTAAATGGTACAAAAGTCAGCAAAGTTAAAAACGACGTTCACGTCACCAAAACAGACTTAAATGAAGGAGTTTTGTTCATTATTTCACTGTAGGATCAACCGATGACCAGCTGCTCTGTCTGCCTTCATTAAATTATATATAATATAAATAATATAGTCCACATAAAGCTTCTGAGGGTGGATTAACAGGCTGTTCCAAGGTGTTTACTGTAGAAATGTGCTTCATTTCCTTCCACTGCTGCAGAATAACTTGAAAATACCTTGAAGTAGTTAACTTATTATTGATCCCTGAATATTGTTTCTCTCTGAAATTGACATTATTTCTTAGCTTTGCTGCCCTAAACTTTGTCTTTATCTTCTTTGGTATTCTGCAGCTGTGGAAGTAAATAAAGCCTTGAAAGTTAATGCAAAAGCACATTTCTACAGTAAACACCTTGGAACAGCTTGTTAATACACCCTCAGAAGCTTTGGGGGGGGGGTGGGCAGACAGAGCAGCTGGTCATTGGTTGATCCTAGAGTGAAATAATGAACAAAACTCCTTCATTTAATTGTTAATTTTAGATCTGAAAATGTCTGTTTTGGTGACGAAAACGTTGTTTTTAACTTACTTAATGGACTTTTGTACCATTTAAGGTTTTTCACTGGACTCTAATTACTTAGATTTACATACAAACCGGACAAATGGAGGTGTTCTAACACTTCGGTATATAAAAATATGGGGGAAAAAAAACAAGATATACAAGAAAAAAGTTATAGTTATTTACATGTGCAGCAGATTTGTCTTGTGCAAACATTTAAAGTATGTCCTGTAAAAGGGGGAGAGGTTTTGGGGGGCATGAGAGTCAGTGTCAGTGGGGGTCCCGGGTCCCTTGCTGATGCTGCAGATGGGGAAAAAAACTGAATCCCAAAATGAAGAACAAGTCTGATTTCACACCATATGCTGTTTTGGAGGTTTTGTTTTGGGTGGCTGTGGTTCAGGAAGTAAAACAGGTCGCCCACTAATCAGAAGGTCGGTGGTTCGATCCCGGCTCCCCCTGTTTGCTGTGTTAAAGTGTCCTTGGACAAGATACTGACAAATAATGTACCAATATCCATATTGTATGTGTTATTTATACACATACTGCTGCATCACTGCACTAATATCATACTAGCAAATATCCTCTGGGTGGTATAGTCAGGACATTTCATGGCTCTGTAAAGGGCGTGTAAATGTGAAGCCAGGCTGGGTGGGCTCGGGGTAACAGGTGTGTGTGCGTGTTTACCGCGAACTACATATGTACATTCAGATACACGGGTGCAGGTTGTTCAGACACGACTGCACATTAACAGCTTCGCCCTAATAAATTATTTCCTATCAAAGCAACGGATCGCACCAGCTGTGCGACACTGTGAAATGTCCCTTTAATCACATCAACAACCCCCCCCCCCCCCAACATTTCCCCAAGCTGAACCATGACGTTGTAGCGAGCGTTTTTTTTTTTTATCTTATTAATGCTTCATCAATCTGAGTAATTATTTGATTAAACAATTAGACAAATGGAGATTAAAATCAAGAGTGCTACTTACCTCGTAGGCGATTAGAGGAGGAGGGATTATGAGAAGCAGCCAGATGTTTGCAGATCATCAGTGATTAGAGAGCAGAGCCGGGGCCTCGTGGCGTCGCGGTCAGTGTGGCGGGAACACGGACTCACATGTGCTTCAGAAAGAGGAGTCCTGAACCACGCAGAGCTGGAACATCAATGTCAGACGCGACCGGAAGGAAGTTTGAATTAATCGAATGATGCAAGTGGTGTGAAATGGGTTGGTCACACACAGATTTGCTACAGAGCTTTTTATCCTCTTTTAGCTTCTAGTTTTGGTCGTGCCGCACTCTGGTTGGTCTCAGTGTTTCCAGCAGCACCAAACAACCTGTATAAACGAAGTGGGTGTAGTTTCTGTACTGCTGTTCTGAAGCCTCCAGACTGGCAGTTTGGCCGTCACCATCTTTGTTTTTTGAAAGCGGACGTGACCATATTTGGACGAGAGTGTGGCGCTAGCTTGCTTGCTGTAATTCGCATTAACTGTGACCACAGACTGTATATAAGAAGTGAGCGTAGTCATGGTGACGTCACCCACTGCTGCCTATACAATATCCACACAGAGGTACAGACAGTAAAGGTGATGTTGCTATAGACTAAATGAAAAATGGTACAGATATTTATAGTAGTTAATGATAACAGTCGTAATGTTATTGATTATAATAACAATAACAACAATAGGACTAGCAACAATAGTCGTTGCAGCAGAGGGTGTCGAGCAGGAACACGGGGGCAGCAGGTGACCCGCAACCACAGATCCAGACTCCACAGCTCCAGAGCCAGAAACACCTGCAGGAAGTGATAGGAGAGAGGAGAGGGACGAGAAAGCACAAGACTACCAGAAAGGGGAGAAGTTGTGTTAGTAACATGCAATAATGGGATGAGGTTGCAAACAGAGGGAGAGAAAGTAGAGGAGAGAGGAGCTCAGTGCATCATGGGAAATCCCCGGCAGTCTAGGCCTATAGCAGCATAACTAAGGGATGGTTCAGGACTACCTGAGCCAGCCCTAACTATAAGCTTTATCAAAGAGGAAAGTCTTAAGCCTACTCTTAAATGTGGAGATGGTGTCTGCCTCCTGAACCCAAACTGGAACCTGGTTCCACAGGAGAGGAGCTTGATAGCTGAACGCTCTGGCTCCTAGTCTACTTTTAGTCACTCTAGGAACCACAAGTAACCCTGCATTCTGGGAGCGCAGTGCTCTGGTGGGGTAGTAAGGTACTACTGCAAAGAAGCTAAAACAGGAGAAATGTGATCTCTTTTCCTGGTTCCTGTCAGAACACGTGCTGCAGCATTCTGGATCAGCTGAAGAGTCTTAACGGACTTTTGGCCGATAAGGCGCCTCCATCTTGAGTTTTTGCAACCAGACGTGACCATATTTGGACGAGATGGTGGAGCTAGCTAGCTTGCTTAGCTAGGTGCATCTGTAATTCACGTTAACTGTCATTTTAACAGGGCTGATCATTTTGTCTGGCGAACTCCAGGCTTAAAACTAAATGTGCTCACCAGAGAAAGTGAACAGCCGACTCATTATAAGCGCCGTGGGTACGAGTCACTCTAGCCTGATTGACAGGTTTCCATGGTAACGACGTGTCAATCAGCTTGTAGCCCCGCCCTGAAGCCTCCCCTGCTTCCTGGTCTCTGTTCCTCTAAATGGGACCATAATTTACTAAATGAACATCATGCTGTGTTGAAGAAGACTTGAAACTAGCGACTGAGACCATAAACTCATCAGGAAAGTGTTTACTGAGGGAATAAATCAGCTGACAAGTAGAAACATTTTCTCAGAGACTTCTATACAATCACACTTCTTTCTGCAGCCGCTGGAGTCGCCCCCTGCTGGCTGCTGGTGAGAACGCAAGTTAAGGCGCTTCAGCAGACAGATACAGTTAGAAACCAGCTGGAGAACATGGTGGTGCATCTAGCGGCTCTCTCTCTATGAGATGACATTGAGTTTAGTGGCTAACTAAACATTGGTTGAGACTAGCAGCTGAAAGAGTTCAGTTCAAGTTACTTTACAGTTCATTTGTCGGATACAAAGTGTTTGCTTCAGGCTCCAAACTCTAACGGGATGATAAAGTAGCTGTATGTCCACTGGAATTAAAAATAGGCAGCTGTTTGCTAAGATCATAAAAACATGTGTATATGTCAATAATTGCAAACTTGTCCTTGAAACCTACATAGTCTGTGGAAATTCTTGTTAAAAGCCAAATTACTTTTCATTTGTGCATAACTCTGCTATTAATGATGATGGAAAGTCAGGAAACAGGATTACCTAAATAGCTACAAGCTAATACGATTAGTTTAAACATGAAAGAACCTGTAAGCTGCGATTTGAAACCAACCATCATCTACCTGAAGAGTATTTAAAATAGTTTAACTTTTACAGCTCGCCTCTAAAGTACAGAAGAGCTCGTGTTTAGAGCAACTCCAAGAAAGATCCCAAACTAAATTGCAGGTAAAACTAAAACTGGTTTTCATGCAAACGTGTCAGCAGCATTTCAGTCATTATAATGTGCTTTTTTTGTTTTAACATAGATGAAGTGGTGGATGAAGTATTCCAATCCTTTACTTAAATAAAAGTACTATTACCACTGTAAAAATTCTGTTACAAGTAAATGTACTGCATTGAAATTGTTACTAACCTAATGTTGGAAATTTAACTTACTCAGTGCAGAAATAAAAGTGTCTTATTCCTCATGCATTAGTGTATATCAGGATTTTACTGCTGTAGTTGTTGGTTGAGTTTAAACTATTTACCAGACTGCAATTAATGATTATTTCATTATGGATTAATCTGCTGATTATTTTCTCCATTAATCGATTGTAAACATTCTGAAAATAGTGAGAAATGTTGTCACAGGTACCCAAAACCCAAAGTGACTCCTTCAGTGTTTGTTCTGTCAGTCCAAACCTCAAAATGATTAAAAATACATTAAAACATTCAAAAGGAAAAGCAGCAAATCCTCACATTTGTGAACGAGGAGATGTTTTTACATGATAAAACAGTTTTCAGTAAAATTTCTGTCAATAAACTAATGTAGCAGCTGCACTTGTATAAACTGAGTTTAATTTATAACAAAACATCAAATTTTATAAACTCTTCCTGAGTTTCTATGTATTAAAATCTGACTTTCTAAAGTAACTGAAGCTGTCAGATAAATGTAGTGAAGTAAAACGTACCCCTCTTATCTAAATGTAGTGAAGTAAAACGTACCCCAAAACTTACCCCCCTTATCTAAATGTAGTGAAGTAAAACGTACCCCCCTTATCTAATTAAGTGAAGTGGGTTGCCGCTTCGCTTCGAACAACGCCCCTTAACTGTGATATAATAAGCGTATACCACGGCCTGTCGTGAGCTATTGCTTAAATATCTCCCTCTGAGATGTGGTGGAGTACCTCAAGTTAGTACAATACTTGAGTAAATGTACTTTCCACCACTGCGTAGATGTGTAAAAAAAACCCTGTATAAACAAATGAAGTCTGGTTGACTCAGTAAACCGGTGGTTTCACTTTGTCTTCGTCTGCATAAAGAGATGTTTAGCTTTAGCTTAGCATCAGCAGCAGCAGTGTTAAACTCAAGAAGTACAGGAAAGTAATGCAGGAGCACGAGCTGTGCGGTTATTAATTGAAGTTACCGCAGCTACACATTTAATCTCCATGTGAAGACGGATTAATGAGCGTCACATTATTTTAGAGCAGTAATCTGCTGAACGAGTGTCGCAGTAGCGCCATATGTTCGGACATCAGAGAGCCGTTTAACAGCCCCCCCCCCCAAAAAAAAAGAGGATGTGAGGGAGTGTTTGTCAGCATCCACCTCCAAGGACTCATTCATTAGCGGTAATGTGGAGCGATCACCTCTTTATCAGCCCCCCCCCCTCCCTTATCTAATTAAGTTGATTCAGAGCGCTGCCTGTGTGCGTGCAGGACCCCATTACTTACGGCTGTCCGGGCCGGGGCGCCCGCCGACCCGCCGAGCCTTGTCGCCATGTTGCGCCAGCTCCTCCGACATGGGGGAGCCGCTGACCCTCCCCCCTGGTAGCACTCCCACCCCGGGGGAGCTGAGGACTAACAGCTGGTAGGGGCATCAAGGGAGACCTCGGCCTGGTCTGCCCACCCCCACCTACTCACAGGGGAGTATGTCCTCTCCATTCCTTTAATCTGGCGGGCCTCAACATGGGGTCCCAGGACCTCCAGGGGTCCTTGAAGGGGTTCTAAGGGGTCATCGACTTTTACTTGATGAACAGCTAATTCTTCACAAATTCTCTTGTTTAAGCTTCGTTAAAAACCAACAGAAAAACATTCCAGTGTTTCACTCCAGACATCAGCAGTGGCACTGTAAAAATATTACACGTGAAAGTACTGTGTGTAATCAGGAAAATGTACTTAAAGTATTAAAAGTAAAAGTACTAAAAGCAGAGTGAAATATGTCCCCTGTGCCTTTTGTACTATTCTATATCATATTTATTAGATTATTAATTCTATCTTTTTATGTAAAAGGAGGATTTTACTGCTGCACTTGTTGAGATTTAACTATCTGGATACTTTCTGATCCTCTAGCCTTCCTCAACCCCTCATCCTGTCCCCAGCCTCCTCTTTGACTCTCCCAACATCTTCAGCCTCGTTCTGTACCCTCGGCCCCGTATCCCCAGGAATTAACTTAATATTGGACGTATCTCGTGCCAACTTTCAGTGCCAATGCAGGAAGTAGTGTAGTGTGTGTGGAGGTCAGGGTGGTGAAAAGGGCGAGAAGCCCGGCCAGTTGTCATGCAGGAGACAAACGGTCGTATGCCGCCACAATCCAGTTAAAAGATTTAAACATGCTAAAGACACTTTTGACCCTTTTGTGACTTTCTGACGATGACGATGGCGCCCACGTTACACGGTGGTGGACCAGGCGTGGAGGTGAGAAAGTCTGCAGGGTTTGAACTTCACTCTCAGCTCAACACTGGAGTGCACGATTCTCTGCATTGAAACTACAAAGACACACAGACTCAGATGTAGAGTTGTTGGAGGGAGATCAGGGAGGCCGTGTCATGCAGCCTGGAAGGGGGGGGAAGAACTTTCATTCCACCTTCCAGTGTGTCGAGTTGGATATGTTTTCGGTGCACGTTGCCGTCTGTTGGTTGTACAAACTAGGTTGCGTGTCCTAGTTTGTTTAAAGCATGCTGAACCCATTAACGACAGCAGAGTCTGTCGCTGACCGTGCACAGATACTGCAGAAAGAAATAAGTCGGCATTGAACGTAATAACTGATTTTGCAGAATTGTCAAATATCGGCGTAAGTGCTACCCCTCGTTCCTCCCCTCCTCCCTCTTCTTCGTGCAGCAGGAGGCCCCTCTCTCCTCCTGCCAGCCGGGCAGCGTGGAGGGCAGTCGGGGCGCGGAGGAGCCCGGTGCTGCCTGATGGCGGTCAGGACGCGCCGGGCTCGGCTACAGATGTGATGCCAGCTTTTGCCAGGGGTCACCTTGGAGAGGCCGATGGCAGCATGTCCACCCTCCTAACCCCCACCCACCCACCCCCCAGCACTACAGCTGGCTCCCTGCTTAATCCGCCACGGGGGGGGGGGGGCAGGAGGCCACACGGGCCAGTACATGCTTTTACATTCAGTTACTGTGAAAATACCTGAACCAGCGTAGAGGAAAATACTATGTGGTACAAATCAAGTACACGTTACCAAAGTTTTTAGA
>NW_024043804.1:0-10824 GCF_014851395.1 Micropterus salmoides
AGTGGTGATACTAGTGAGCAGTAGCAGTGATAGTAGTGAATAGTGGTGATACTAGTGAGCAGTAGCAGTGATAGTAGTGATAAGTGGTGATACTAGTGAGCAGTAGCAGTGATAGTAGTGAATAGTGGTGATACTAGTGAGCAGTGATAAGTGGTGATACTAGTGAGCAGTAGCAGTGAATAGTGGTGATACTAGTGAGCCGTAGCAGTGATAGTAGTGAATAGTGGTGATACTAGTGAGCAGTAGCAGTGATAGTAGTGAATAGTGGTGATACTAGTGAGCAGTAGCAGTGATAGTAGTGAATAGTGGTGATACTAGTGAGCAGTAGCAGTGACAAGTGGTGATACTAGTGAGCAGTGATAGTAGTGAATAGTGGTGATACTAGTGAGCAGTAGCAGTGATAAGTGGTGATACTAGTGAGCAGTAGCAGTGAATAGTGGTGATACTAGTGAGCAGTAGCAGTGATAAGTGGTGATACTAGTGAGCAGTAGCAGTGATAGTAGTGAATAGTGGTGATACTAGTGAGCAGTAGCAGTGATAGTAGTGAGCAGCTGTAAGCAGTAGTGATATAACAATCACGATGCCAGCTCAACCATCGACCATCTGTCCATCAGCCCAACCCTAGTAGTAGTAGTGAGCAGGGGCCATATTTTCACTCTTCTGTTATTTCAGGCGGATTATTCGGACAAAACCTTATTTGGGTCGTTGACAGTTTACTGCTTATCAGTCAGTCTGGCTGCTACTTAGTTTACGGGTCTTCTGTTTACATTTATTCATTTATCTAACGCTTTTATCCAAAGCAACTTACAATCGCTGTACATGTCAGAGGTCGCACGCCTCTGGAGCAACGAGGGGTTAAGTGTCTTGCTCAGGGACACAATGGTGGATGGGTCACAGTGGGGGATTGAACCCGGGTCTTTAACACCTAAGGCATGTGTCTTATCCACTGTACCATCACCACCCTGCACCAGCACTATGTTTAAATAAGTTTTCGTCGTTAAGGAAAGGTGCTTCGATGCTTCCTTGTCTCCTTTTAGAGAAGGAAACACGCGTCACTGTAGCGTCCCAGGGCAGCAAAACAAACTGGACTCAATATTCATTCTGTTGTTTCAACCTTTCAGTCCTGTTTGTTTATTCCAGCAGCGGCTGCTGTGACGTCACTTCCTGTAGCTGATGGTTAGAAACTGTCCTTCTGTTTGTTCTAAAGAAAGACAGCGTGAGTCTGTCTCTGAGCACCGCCTTGTCTTTCCTCGTGTCCTCAGAGGGGTTTGGAGAAACACGCAGGACGCCTCTTTTTTACCTGTCCCTGAACTCACCATGGTCGCGTGCTCTCCGCAGAACAGCTTTCCTTTCCGACGATCATTTTACAGAAACGTTTCTTTTTCTGCACGAAGAAGCCGCATCTGCCCGCAGGGGGGCCGCCATGTTGGAACACCAGGCTGCGTTCAGGTGCTCGCTCCACTGTAGGAAATTCCCCGTTTAGATTTAGGGTTCAGAGTTAAGAGTTTCAACCAACAGAAAGTGTTGATGCTTCAGTGGAAA
This sequence comes from Micropterus salmoides, assembly GCF_014851395.1. Classification (NCBI taxonomy): domain Eukaryota; kingdom Metazoa; phylum Chordata; class Actinopteri; order Centrarchiformes; family Centrarchidae; genus Micropterus; species Micropterus salmoides. The sequence continues at coordinate 1,543 of NW_024043804.1, forward strand.
CATCACATTCATTAATCCGGAATTATAGAAATAACACTCACAACATTAATGTGACAAACATAGTTAATAAAGATGATGTATTTATTAAGAAACGCTCCACCTGATTCCAGTTTCTTTTTGTCACCGGTATGTGAGAGTTCTGGTTTCTGTTTTGTAATATTTAGCACCTTTTAATGTTTTCAGCACTTCTCTATCTCTAAGGTTATTTATCAGCACTGGGTTTGTTTTTGTACTTCCTGCTGATGTGAAATGTACATTTTAAATGCTTTTTAGTGGTATTTAGTTTTTCTTTAGTTACACTGGAAATAAAAATTATGTTATCAACAGACAAACATTTAGTTTTATTTTCAGCTTGACATATTTTACCTCATTTATTATTAATGTGCCATATCTTGTGTTTTGCAACTTACAAAGTTTAACTTAACAAATTAAATTTAATAAGTTTCTACATTTCTAATAAAATGTTGTTTCAGCTCATTCAAATGTTAAAATTAATTAGAAGAAGAACTACTTTATTAATCCCACAAGGGGAAATTCAATGTTTTTTCACTCCATTGTAAATTTGTGAATTATACATACAGGTCTGAAATGAGAATCAGAAATAGTTTATTTATAAATAAATACACGCACATGTACAAACACATGGAGAGACGTCAGAGCCAAGGGTCTGCCACTCGGCCGCCTTATTTTTCATCAGTTATTAAAAGTGTAATCCATCAATATTTTCCACTACATCTGAACTGCAACTTAAAATACTTACAACAGAAAGTATTTGTTACAACTAAACACGACATATTGGAGAAATGTGTAAAAACTGTCTGATATTAACATCATTAAAGTTTATTGTTAATAACCAGAACCATTAAAAGACAAACTGTTTTTACTGCTTATTGTTTGTCTCTGAATGTTTGTTGTTGTTAGTGTTGAAGTGTTTGTTGTGTATGTCTGAATGGAAAACAAACAAGTTCATCTGTTAAATACTAAATATTATAGTTAGAAAATCAATACACTGAATCACATCCAGTTTAAAAAGATAACAGGGTTAATACACAATTTTTGGTGCCATTTTCACATAACCTTGAGAAGTATTGTGCACTTTAGCTTTTTAACAGATTTAAACCACAGATAAATTCATTTCAGATCTGAAACCGTTAAATAACCTTTAAATTTTATTTTATGTAAAGTATTTTATGCATTTTCAGCAGTTGAGATTGAATCTGAACACAGTGATGATTTCCCCAGCAGCACCTGAACGCCCCCTCTCCTGTGATTGGCCAGCCTCCCTCTCCGCTGCTCTCTTCTCCTCTGTAATTGGCCGTCTCGTGTGCCAGTTACACATTTTCCCGCCTCTGACCGGGCGGGCGGGGCATGTGTCTGTGTCCGGTGGCGTCATTAGTGGCCTGTCCAACCCATCAGGCGGCGGCAGCGGAGCGGGGCGGCGGTCCCGGTTCTTCTCGGCCTGCGGCGGCGGATTATTCGGTGCTGGTGGTGGTGGGGTCACTGCGGCCCGCGGGCCTGCTGGAGCGGCTGCTGCGGCAGATTGACGCAGGTGAGTTCTGGTAAAGTTAACGGGCCCCGAAGACGAACCGAGCCGCCGCCTCGGTACCAGAGCGGGAAGTCTGCGGGCCCTTCAGAATAAAACCCGTGAAGAAGAACAGACGTCGCTGCTGCTGTTACAAACTTTAAACTGTGTTCGGTTCTGCACCTCAGTATGAAACAGCTGGTTCCTCCTGTCGGTAACATTAAAACTTTTCCCGGGGTTAAACCGTGTAACTTAGCGTTAGCATGCTAACAAAACACGAAGCAACCACATTAACGTTAGTTTCCTGCGTTAAACCGTCACTTTGTTCACAGTGAGCTCCGTGAGTTTCACCACAGCCTGATGGTGAAATGAGGAAACTCTGTTACGGGTTTAGTCCAGTCCGCCATGTGAAGCAGCTGTTTCTGCATCTCTGGTTAAATTTAGACCTGATATCACCGCGGACATCCGGGTCCGAGTTTACCCGGGTTATCTTCCAGTTTGGGTCTCGACGGTCTCTGTTTAGCACTTTACCGGGTTATCTTCCAGCTTTGGGTCCCGACGGTCTCTGTTTAGCACTTTACCGGGTTATCTTCCCAGTTGGGTCCCGACGGTCTCTGTTTAGCACTTTACCCGGGTTATCTTCCAGCTTTGGGTCCCGACGGTCTCTGTTTAGCACTTTACCCGGGTTATCTTCCAGCTTTGGGTCCCGACGGTCTCTGTTTAGCACTTTACCCGGGTTATCTTCCAGCTTTGGGTCTGAAACTGGTGTTTGTTGGTTGAAAGACTTCTGCTTCCTGATGGTCGGCTGAAACCTCGCTGACTCACATTGGGCAGAAAAAGGACATTTCTTTGAAATAATACTGAACTTTAACTTTTTATTTAAGTCTGGAACTTTTCAATAGTCGCAGCATTGAGCCCTGTTTATTTTGAAAATCTCTGCCCACCGGATGGGTGTTATTTTGTTGAGCTTGACCGGTTTGGTGTTTCTGTAAAGAGCAGATTAAAACAGAAACTTTAATCGTCCAGCTGTTTCCCAGAGACTTTCAGGATGTTGATGATTGACCTGGAAATGAGGATCAGCAGTCTGTGGAGGGAAGTGAAGTAAAAGAAATTATAGAAAAGAATCACATTTATTCAGATCAGTGCCCCTCCATGTTTTGCCCTGGTCACTCCCGGCCCCCGGCGGGGCCCGCCCCACAGTTTGAGAACCACTGGCGGAGCTGACTGGTAGAAACCAGTAGAAACAGATGACCTCGCAGTCCCAGCATGGGCCACTGCCTGTAGTTGTTGCTGTGACTGCGGCGCCTCAGAGCAACATCCTGCGTGATTAACGCGTCAAAGTTATAAATATCTGCTGTGGCTGAACACAAACTCTGTCTGCTGGATGTCATGTGTTCCAGTTGCGTTCAAGCAAACTCTGTATTTCTCTATTTCCAGTCTTTTATCTGCCTGCTGATTTGATCCCGTGCTTGCTGACACACAAAGAGGAAGCGGCGTTGCTAAATATGATCAGCTTCCTGTTTGCTGAGGAGGAACAGTTGATCTGGCTGATGAGGAAACGGGCACGATCCTCCTGTACAGGGGACCAGTTCAGAGTGTGGGGGGGACCAGGGGACCAGTTCAGAGTGTGGGGGGGGACCGGGGGACCAGTTTGTCTCCAGTCTGCTGCTGTCGGTGTTGAACATGATGAAGCGCCACAACAGAACCACAAGCTGTCACACCAGTGTATTTTAGACAAACCTCGTGGCCCCGGGGCCCGTTGGCACGCGGTGCCCTGTGATATTAATGTAATGCGCTGCTGCTGAAATTTCCCATGATCATTAAACTACTCGCTCCAAATGTTTTCACTGGCACACTGTGGCAGCGCTCAGCGCTCGGCTCGCTCCCTACAGAACCTCTATGTGACGGGTGCTGTTCTAAGAGCAGCGTCGCCCTCTCCTCGCTCCCTCCCCTCGCTCCCTCTCCTCGCTCCCTCCCTCGCTCCCTCCCTCGCTCCCTCCCCTCGCTCCCTCTCCTCGCTCCTCCCCTCGCTCCCTCTCCTCGCTCCCTCCCCTCGCTCCCTCCCCTCGCTCCCTACAGAACCTCTATGTGACGGGTGCTGTTCTAAGAGCAGCGTCGCTCCCTCCCCTCGCTCCCTCTCCTGAGGGAGGTGCTGTTCTAAGAGCAGCGTCGCTCCTCCCCTCGCTCCCTCTCCTGAGGGAGGTGCTGTTCTAAGAGCAGCGTCGCTCCCTCTCCTCGCTCCCTCCCCTCGCTCCCTCTCCTGAGGGAGGTGCTGTTCTAAGAGCAGCGTCGCTCCCTCCCCTCGCTCCCTCCCCTCGCCCTCTCCTGAGGGAGGTGCTGTTCTAAGAGCAGCGTCGCTCCCTCTCCTCGCTCCCTCCCCTCGCTCCCTCCCCTCGCTCCCTACAGAACCTCTACGTGACGGGTGCTGTTCTAAGAGCAGCGTCGCCTCCCCTCGCTCCCTCCCCTCGCTCCCTCCCCTCGCTCCCTCTCCTCGCTCCCTCTCCTGAGGGAGGTGCTGTTCTAAGAGCAGCGCGCTCCCGTGAGGAATCAGTGTTGAATGTCTGAGCGGAGGAAAACATTCTGGCAGTAAATGTTACAGCGTGTCGGCTTCTCGAGACCAAGAAAAGTCTGTTGTTTCCCGGCTGCTGGGAAAGTGAAGCCGGTTAGCTCCGAGTTAGGACGACATCTCCCCTTCAGCCCGAGCAGCTTCTACAGCAGCTGCAGAGCTGCTCTGTGACTGAACATTAGCTCGGTTCATAGAGAGTCACTGGAAGCTGGATTTTATCACTGCCGACCCTTAATGTGTTGAACATCAGGTACAAACCGGTGCAGCCTGCAGCTCCGTCAGGTTTCAGTCGGGAAAAGAGAGGACGGAGGTGACCGGAGGAGCTCGGGTTAGTGAAGCTAATCAGTGATGCAAACTCGTCCTTATGAGCTGATGAGGAGACGTTTCTGTTTTAATGGGGAAATGAAATGCAGCTCAGAAGGGAGGAGGTTTCTCATGCTGCCTGTTTTTATATTAATCTGTACAGATAAATGTCAGGAGCTGTAAAATGAAGACACAAAAACATGAACGATCGCATCTGTAATGATTCTGAGCAGCATTAACAGGGTTTTCCTGCCGTTAAGGCTGATGCTTGGTGATTCTTGGGAGGACCCCCCCCGAACAGCACCAAAACATTCATCTAAAGCTCACATTAATCTGGGAAACAGTGACATTTTTTATATTCTGAGGTGCAGCACATGCTGGTTTCATATCTGACAAAGATTTTGCTTCACCTGCGCTGCTACAGCTCCATCCTAGGGGCAACGCTGTCTCCACTGGGATATCAGAGGACCGAACAGAACCTGCTGTGTAGCTGGAGGTCAGATGGGCTCCTGTGATTGGTCAGCTCTCAGCTGGGATGTGACCAATCGGTTTCACAGGTGTGTGTGTGTGTGTTTTCCAGGTGTGCGGTGTTGGCCTGTAGATCTGGAAGTTCCTGTTCTGGACCAGCAGCTGAAACTCTTCGTGTCGAGACACTCGGCCTTCCTGTCGGAGGACGTCCCAGGTAAGACCACCGACGTGTCCCTTTGTGTTTCGGCAGGTCAAAGGTCAGCTAACTTCCTGTCAGAGGACTTTCACATTAGAAGCAGAGTGATTTAAACTGAACTTGAGCTCCAGCAGGACCGAGGCGGGACGTAGATCATTTCCTCGTACGTTTCTCTCTGCAGGAAGTCCAGTTCTGTCGCAGGACCAGGCGTGGCCGGTTACCGTGTTCAGTTACAGCGCTGCGGCGGTATCGGCTTTTTTTATGTCTCGTCAAAGACGGAAAGTTCAGGAATCCTGCAGGTTGTGTTCAGCGTCGAGAAACGCGGCGTCACCTGAACATTTAGCCCGTCGAGAAAGAAGTCTGCGGATGCCATGCCGTCACGCGTGAGATCCCTGCGGTTTAGACAGTGTTATATTAAGCCTGAACCTGCCGTGTCTCCGTCGTCCCTGGAGTCCGAGTCCCGGTCCGTGTTCACTGAGAGCCCGCCTCTGGTTCTGGTGCTCAGCTACCAGGACCTCTAAGTTAGCTCTCCGGCTTACTGTGCTAACTATGCTGTAGTGTGTGGGGTACCGCGGGGGACACGAACTTGATTAAATGGCTGAATTTAATTACAGAATTATCGAATCAGCTGATCTTAGAAGTTAAGTGAAGCTAATAGCAGAGCGGCATCAGTTCATTTACTGTTTACTGTGCACCACCACTGCAGCTTCCCAACGCCGTGGACCTTTTCCACCGGGATCCGGGGACGGGTATCGCTGCTCGGTGTCGAGTAGAATCCAAACGTCTCCCGTCAAACCAGAACTTCAATCGATACTTTTTGTAGCCGCAAAGAATTAAATGTGAATGCTCCGTACTTGTATAACGCCTTTCTGGTCTTTTTCGCCGACTCAAAGCGCTTTTACACTACATCTGCATTCACCATTCATTCACATTCATACACTGGCGGAACAGCTGCAGCCGCCCCTGCAGTACTATCTGTATGGTTTGCTTGCAATCAACACAGAAAGAAATAGAAGGAGCAGCTCGCCGTTTATCACCACGAGCTCGGCTTTCCCTTGGTTTCATCTGGTGGAATCATTTAACACGCCTCTTTTTTATTGGCTCTTCACATCACTTGTCACCAATCAGAAACTTCTCCAAAAGGCAGGAAATTAAGTGTTAAGTACAGTTGGTTTTATTGCATTTAAATCTTCTTACCTATTTTGTTATTTGGCTCAGGACGGAGTGTGACGCTCCCTGAAAAAACATGATGGTTAAACACACGATTTACTGAGACGTCACGTTAGAGTGAGTTGCACTTCCTCTGTAGATATGAAGATTTAAAACATTTATATTCGTATTAAGTAGATTGTACATTATCTTCAATATAGTAGTGTCAGTGAGTAGGCTACGAGCCAATCACAGCACAGCTAGCGTCCAATCACAAGGACACATGCAAGTGATGAAGAGAAGCGCATTTTCAGTTTCGATACTGTGGAAAAGGAATCTGTTTAAAATATCAGAATCATGTGTATCATCAATAAATCTGACAACACCGGGTGGGGGTGTGTCAGCTGAGACACACACACACTGAATAAAGAACACGTGTTGCTGGTTCTCAGTGTAAAGACTGAAACGCTGTGATGGCCGGAAGCTAACATGTCTCTGGCCGGCTGCTGTGTCTCCTGCAGGTCAGCGCACGCTGCAGCACTGCGGAGACGTTCTGGACACTCAGGTTGTGGTGAATCCAGCGCACGACTTCGTCTGCTCAGAGGTGAGAACAGAAGCTCCTCCCAGCAGCCGCTGGCTCTTTAACAACCTGAAAACACTTGCTGGATCCTCAGTCAGAGCTGAGTATGTGCCAGCGTTTATTATCCGAGGAACCGATTCCCATCATGTGACCTCACCTCAGCCCTCTCCGGCTGCAGCTCTGCAGAAACCTGAGTTGTCCTGCAGGTCAGTAATCACGATAGATGAGATTAGAGCTTCAGGAGGTACAGAGTGATGTAGCGGATATGAGGACACACAGACGGCAGTAAGGTGGGTCTGTGTGAGCAGGTGTATGGCTAAGGTGTGCTTCCTGTTTGTGTGCCCAGGTGCGGCGGCTGGTCTGCGATTCGTCCCGACACAAACTGCTGGTTCTGGCCGGTCAGTGTGTGGAAGACAGCGGAGACATCGTGTTACAGAAAGGCTGCTTCTCTCTCAAACACTTCATCCACATATTTGCAGACGAACAGGTGAGAGAAGGTGTCGCACTGAGCCGATCAGGCGCTCGACTGTTTAATGTTCACAATAAGACCGTGTGGTTTCTCTGTGGCAGGTCGGAGAGCTGTTGAGCTCTGCGGACCCAGCGGTGAAGGCCAGCCTCACCCTCAGCTGTCCTAACGTCGGCCTTTGGAAGGACTCTGTGCTGGAAAAACACAACCTGCAAGACTTCATAAACATCCAGATCAACCCTCCGCTGGTCCTCCCAGAGATGGAGGGACTGCAGGAGTTCACAGAGTACCTGTCTGAGTCGTTGGAGCCCGAGTCCCCCTTTGACCTCCTGGAGCCCCCGAGCACCGTGGGATTCCTGAAGCTCTCGCGGCCCTGCTGCTACATCTTCCCCGGGAGGGGGGATGCCGCCTTCTTTGCTGTTAATGGTTTTAACGTCCTGGTGAACGGTGGCTCGGATCCCCGCTCCTGCTTCTGGAAACTGGTTCGACACCTGGACAGAATCGACTCGGTGCTCCTGACCCACGTTGGTGTGGACAATCTTCCCGGGCTGAACAGTCTGCTGTGGAGGAAAGTAGCTGAGCAGGAGGAAGAGTCTGCTGGATCTCAGACTGAAGAGGACTGGATGAAAAACCTCATCTCTCCTGAGATCGGGTGGTCTTCCTCAATGCTCCCGACAGGACTGAAGTCCGTACAGGGAGATCCCAGCGAGCTGCGGAGTTGTGACCAGGTGTCGCTCACTCTGCAGCACCTACAAAGACTGGCAATCAAACCTGAACCCCTCGTCCGGTCCAGCGGACCCAGTATAAACCAGTTATCTTGTTTCAAAAGATGGGAGTCGGCCGTCTGGAGCTGTACACGCTGAATCCAGTGAGCGGCAGCAAGAACCTTGAGGCTTTAATGCAGATTTGGCCAAACAACGGATCAAATGTAAAGGGCTCAGATCTTCCACTACCATGCCTTGTTTCCATTTGTGCTTTGCTGGTCTGGCATCCTTCCAGCCCTCAGGAGAAGATCATCCGTGTCCTCTTCCCAGGGTGCACACCGCAGACCAAAATCCTAGATGGACTTGAGAAACTCAAACATCTAGATTTCCTCAGACTCCGGTTGTGTGTTTGAAGGACCTAGAAACATCCAAAACTGAGAACAAACCCAAACGAGCAGAGAGCCGGGAAAGCCTTAAGTCCCAGTCTAAGGACTTCAGACCCAGCAGTGCCTTGCAGAAAGACAAGCTCGGACGAGTAGATGTCAAAAAACAGGAGGTGAAAACGAAGCCAAAGGTGGGTGACGCTGCCCTAAAGAGAAGAAGGATGGGGAAGAAAAGCCCAAACTGCAGGATGCCGATGCAAAATCAAAGCCACCGAACCTGTCGACAAGCTTCTTCCAAGAAAGATGCATCAAAAGAAGAGAAAAAGGAAGTGAAAAGAAGGACGAGAAGGTTCCTGCTGCAGCTATAAAGAAAGACGAGAGTGGAGAGAAAAAGAAGGAAGTGGTAAAAAAGGAAACTTTAAGTACAAAACCAAAGAAAGAAGCAGACCTGAGCCAAAGAAAGACGGCAAGAAGGATGGGGAAAACGGAGGAGAAGAAGACGCAAAGCCAGCTGTTAAAGAAGTGAAGAAAGCGGCAAGTACAGAAGTAAAGAAAGCTTCGGGTAAGAGCGGGACGCTCAAGAAGATGGGACTCTTCCAAAGAAAGACCCTGTGAGTAAAGGACTAAAGGTAAGCCAGGGTCCAGGGATCAGGAAAACCAGAAGGAGGCAGATCGCTCCAAAGTGTCCACGCCTGAAGACATGACGCTGAATTGAAAAGACTTCGATTGGAAGAGGGCAATGGCGACGGCGGGTCAAACGCGGCCCACGCGGTCACAAATGGTAATGGAGCAAAGGCTGATGGGAACCGCCTTTGACAGTAGAGAGTCCTGAGAGTTTCGCTGTATGGAGACGAGGACTCCTAAGGGGGACTCAGTGTTAACTTTGATCTCACGGCTGAACACCAGCTGGTCGGGGGCTCCTTGAGAAACGGAACAGATGATATA
>NW_024043805.1:0-14407 GCF_014851395.1 Micropterus salmoides
AGCCCAGCTTGTACTGATCCCAGCCCCTGTAGAAGTTCACGGTGCGTCCATCCTCCTCTGAACAACCTGGGGGGGACGGGATGGAGGGAGAACTAGCTAAACACACCAGATACCAGACAGCTCATGTTTCCAGGCAACAAGGTTTTACTGCTATGTCATTTATTGTGAAAGTCCAACAGGAAGTGCTGATACTGAAAGTCACTCTGTGGTAATACTCACCGTCCAGCGACCTCCTTCTGTCGTCATGTCACAGTACACCTACACACAAACACATTCAGTAGGAAACTTAACACGGCATATTCAAACATGCTACTGGTGCAACAACTATCTAACATACTTATCCATCCAATAACATCTGTTATCCATATCTGTTGTATTAGTAAGTAAGTATCAGTCAGAACTTGTAACTATGTTTCTGTTAGAGGTGAAGTGTACCTGGACAGCAGACCTCTCTCCAAGGGGATAGATGGTGTACACTCCACTGGGGAGGCTGCTATCATATTGTCAAATCACAGTGGGAAGACGAGCTGCTGGCAGCTGGTCAACAGAGGAGACTGATACCAGCTGGAACAGAGCACATGTAAATAAGATTTGAATATTATTTGTAGACCTCAATTACATTCAAAATGTTCTGTACGTATGTTTATTTATGTATCTGTTGTTCTGTGTGATAACCTAAAGGAAGTCTTAGAGGGTGAAATCTCAAAATCTTTAAGTTGGGTGAACTGTTCCTTTAATTTGGGGTTTATTCGTGGCTTCAGTTCTGAGAAGCTGCTCATCAGGGGCTGATGAGGAGATAAGAGAAGAAGAGAAACAGAATGTTTTATCAGCAGAAGAAGAGTGACAGACGAGAAGCGACAGGCGGTCTACCTGGACATGGATCACCTGCTGCTGGTGCTGCTGTTGCTGTGGAGCTCAGGTAGGACTCTGCTGGAATGATGAATGTTTGAAAGGTGCAAAACCTCAGTGTAAAAATACTGAATTAAAGCTGCAGACCTGCGTTAAAGACCTCAGTAAACATAACCACTATCAGTGAAATGTTATAACGTGTGAAAACTGAATAAAATGAAAACTGCTAAAAATAAAATCATAAAAAATGACAAAAATTAAGATGCCAACTATAGAGAGTCATTTTTCATCACTTCAAACTCACATAAGCTGTTATTTGATGGGATACATGTTTTGTCCTCCGGCTACAAGTTTGTTGTTTGTTTGGAGATACGAGGTTTTCACCAGATAATGCTGTTGGCCTTTGTATGTAGGAAGTTAAGACTCTCTCCCTCCATCGCGCAGCAGGATTTCTGGGTACTGACGTTTCAGGCTTCTATGTTGCATTAACTCTTTAAGAAGCGGCCTGTAGGTTAACTGAATGGGAATATGGAAGTTTTAAAATGCCTAAATAAAAACAAGTCAAAGTCAAACACAAAACAGTGATGTATGAATTTATTTTTATGTGGACACTCACTGTGTTCTAATTAGCTGGAAACATTTGAAGCTCCTTAATGTCACAGGTTTGTGTTGGTTGGCTGTGTTTGTGTGTTGTTTCATTCTGCTCTAGTGTTCTGGTCTTGATTTACTGTCTGTGTTCCCAGCTTTGACTTTCTCCTCAGGACTCCAGGCTGAAGGAAGTCACACCTCAACAGGTAAACAGAGAACGTAAATCCAATTTGTCCAAATTTCACTTCTCCCTTCTACAAAAATAGGATTATCAAAAATACAGTGGAAAAGATTTTTTAAGGGGCAATAAATATAGAAGATATTGATATTGAAAAAGTAATATTATATTTTCTCCTACTGTAGTTATTATATAAATCTATGTTGTACGTTTGTTCTCTAGCTTTGTTTTTGGTCGACAGGGAAGAGCCTGAGTTTGCCTTGAGGGTAATTGTATTTTCCTTCAGCCAATTTATGTCCCTGTGCATGTAGAAACAGAATTGAAGCGGGGGTACGAATTCTACCGAATGACGACTTTATATGCAGTAAATAACTAACCTCCTCAAATCGATTTCTTTTTAAATTCAACAGTTCTGTTGCTGCATCTGGACGCAATTCAATTCAATTTTATTTATATAGCGCCAAATCACAACAACAGTTATCTCACAGCGCTTTTCATAAAAGAGCAGGTCTAGACCGAACTCTATGATGTTATTTACAGAAGCCCAACAGTTCCCACCAAGAGCAAGCACTAGGCGACAGAGGCAAGGAAAAACTTCCTTTTAAGAGGCAGAAACCTCGAGCAGAACCATGACTCAGGGTGGGCGGCCATCTGCCTCGACCGGTTGGGGTGAAGGAGAGAGAGGGGGAGAGAGAGAGAGAGAGAGAGAGAGGCAGGCAGCCTACACAATATACACACAGAGGTACAGACAGTAAAGGTGATATTGCTATAGACTAAATGAAAAATGGTACAGATATTTATAGTAGTGTTAATGGTAACAATCGTAATGTTAATGATTATAATAACAATAATAACAATAGGACTAGTAACAATAGTCGTTGCAGCAGAGGGTGTCGAGCAGGAACACGGGGGCAGCAGGTGACCCGCAACCACAGATCCAGACTCCACAGCTCCAGAGCCAGAAAACCTGCAGGAAGTGATAGGAGGAGAGAGGAGAGAGACGAGAAAGCACAAGACTACCAGAAAGGGGAGAAGTTGTGTTAGTAACATGCAATAATGGGATGAGGTTGCATACAGAGGGAGAGAAAGTAGAGGAGAGAGGAGCTCAGTGCATCATGGGAAATCCCCCGGCAGTCTAGGCCTACGCAGCATAAGTAAGGGATGGTTCAGGACTCACCTGAGCCAGCCCTAACTATAAGCTTTATCAAAGAGGAAAGTCTTAAGCCTACTCTTAAATGTGGAGATGGTGTCTGCCTCCTGAACCCAAACTGGAACCTGGTTCCACAGGAGAGGCGCTTGATAGCTGAACGCTCTGGCTCCTAGTCTACTTTTGGAGACTCTAGGAACCACAAGTAACCCTGCATTCTGGGAGCGCAGTGCTCTGGTGGGGTAGTAAGGTACTATGAGCTCTTTAAGATAAGATGGTGCCTGACCATTAAGAGCTTTGTAGGTAAGAAGAAGGATTTTAAATTCTATTCTGGATTTTACTGGAAGCCAATGCAAAGAAGCTAAGACAGGAGAAATATGATCTCTTTTCCTGGTTCCTGTCAGAACACGTGCTGCCGCATTCTGGATCAGCTGAAGAGCCTTAATGGACTTTTTCGAGCAGCCTGATAATAAGGAATTGCAGTAATCCAGCCTAGAAGTAACAAATGCATGGACTAGTTTTTCTGCATCATTTTTAGACAGGATGTTCCTGATTTTCGCAATATTACGTAGGTGAAAAAAGGCGGTCCTTGAAATTGCTTAATGTGAGACTTAAACAACATGTACTGATCAAAGATAACTCCAAGATTCCTCACAGTGGTGCTGGAGGCCAGGGCGATGCCATCCAGGGAAACTATATCTTTAGATAATGCGTCACGGAGGTGCTTAGGCCCCAGAACAATAACTTCAGAGTTTAACATTAGAAAATTACAGGTCATCCAGGTTTTAACATCCTGAAGGCACATTTGAAGTTTAGCTAACTGATGAGTTTCATCTGGTTTGATCGATAGATATAACTGAGTATCATCTGCATAACAATGAAAGTTTATGGAATGTTTCCTGATAATATTGCCTAAAGGAAGCATATATAAAGTGAAGAGCATTGGTCCGAGGACAGATCCTTGAGGAACTCCATGACTAACTTTGGCATGCATGGAGGACTCATCGTTAACATGTACAAACTGAAATCGATCTGATAAATAGGACTTAAACCAGCTTAGAGCGGTTCCTTTAATGCCAATGAAATGTTCCAGTCTCTGCAATAGGATCTGATGTTCAATGGTATCAAATGCAGCACTAAGATCTAATAAAACCAGTACAGAGACAAGTCCTTTGTCTGATGCAATAAGGAGGTCGTTAGTAATTTTCACCAGTGCTGTCTCTGTGCTATGATGAGCTCTAAATCCTGACTGAAAATCCTCAAATAAACTATTGCTCTGTAGAAAGTCACACAGCTGTTTAGCAACTGCTTTCTCCAGAACCTTAGAGAGAAATGGAAGGTTAGATAGGTCTATAGTTGGCTAAAACATCCGGATCAAGTTTGGGCTTTTTCAGAAGAGGTTTAATTACAGCTACTTTAAAGTACTGTGGTACATAGCCTGTTGATAAAGATAGATTGATCATATCTAGTATAGAAGTGCTGACTAAGGGTAAAACATCTTTAAGCAGCCTAGTCGGGATGGGGTCTAAGAGGCAGGTTGATGGTTTAGATGAAGAAATTATTGAAGTTAGTTGGTAAAGATTGAGGGAAGCAAAACAGTCTAAACATGTATCTGGTTCTACAGTGCTGAAAAGAAACCTGGGGTTGTTCCTATTTTCCTCTATTAATGACGAGTAGTACGCTGCTCTGGCATTACGGAGGGCCTTCCTATAAGTTTTAAGACTATCTTGCCAAATTAAACGAGAATTTTCCAGTTTGGTGGAACGCCAATTCCTCTCAAGTTTCCGTGATATTTGCTTTAATTTGCGAGTTTCAGTATTATACCATGGAGCTAACCGTCTTTGTTTAGTATTTTCTTTTTTAGAGGGGCTACAGAGTCCAGTGTCATTCGCAGCGAGCCTGCAGCACTATCAACAAGATGATCGATTTGGGAGGGACTGAAATTAGCATAGGAGTCCTCCGTTACTTTGTGACTTGATAATGAATTTAGAGCTGATGGAATCGCATCCTTAAATTTAGCTACAGCACTGTCAGACAGACATCTTGCAAATTCAGATAAGAATTCAGAATACGGACCAGGTGCTCGGTACACTATAATGAAGAGAATTGGTTGCAGTGATTTCCAACTTGGGTGCGAAAGACTAAGAACAAGACTTTCAAGAGATCTGATGTTTAAGAGTCCACATTTAACTCTCCTATTCGTTTGCACTATTGCTCTTGTGGTTTTAATTTTTATGAGGTTTTTTATGCACAGCTCCTCTTCTGTTTACCTTTTTAAATAATTTTGATGGTCGGGGGGCAGACACATCCCGCAGCAGCCTACAGTAAAGTACCATCATGTGATGTCAGACGGTGTCACCGAGACTTTTGTATGTGCAAAGTACAGAAGTCAAAGAGAAAGTTATAGGGAGCGTGGTCAGTGCTGTCGTTGTCGAACTCCTGAAACGTCACTACAAACAGCTGAGCAGGAGGAGTCCACTGTGCTGAAATGATGCAGACTTTTTTGGGCATTTTCGGTACAATGACCTCCCGAATCACAGCAGCCACATTCCTCTTTGACAGAGAGGCGAGAGATTGTGGTGAATAAGAAAGAAAAGCGGCCTACTCATAACACAACACCGTGTCCTGAAAACAAGCACATCCACACTATCAAACAGGTGCTCAGACAATTCTAAAACATACTGGGAGCCAGTGTAATGAAGCTAAAATAGGAGTAATGTGGTCATATTTCTTTGTTCTGGTTAAAAGCCTGGCAGCTGAGTTCTGGACAGTCTGGAGTCGATTTGTAGATTTTTGGGTTAAACAGGTGAAACGGATGTTGCAATAATCCAGGCGTGATGAGATGAAGGCGTGTAAAATGGTCTCGGTGTCCTTAAAAGTTAACATAGATCGAATTTTAGCTATATTTCTAAGTTGATAAAAACATGATTGAACAAGCTTTGTGGTGTGCTGCTCCAAATTTAAATTACTATCAAACCAAACACCAAGGTTCTTTGCCACAGGCTTAATGTGATTTACTAGGGAACCAACAGATGGCAGTATTTGATTTTCCATCTGCTGAGACCCGATGACCAGGATTTCTGTTTTGTCTGAGTTCAGCTGGAGGAAATTATTTGACATCCATTTTTTTACTTCACAAAGGCAGTTGTTAAGTGAACTCAGCATTCCAGGGTCTGTGGATCTGACGGGCAAGTATATTTGTGTGTCATCAGCATAAATATGAAAAGAAATGCCATGTTTATGGATAATATGTCCAAGGGAAAGCAGATACAAGGAAAACAAAATGGGTCCTAAGACCGACCCCTGAGGCACACCATATTTAACTGGACAGAACGAGGAGACATAGTTGTTTACAGACACACAAAACTTCCTATTTGACAGGTAGGATGAAAACCATTCTAGGGCAGTACCAGAGATCCCCACCCAGTGCCTCAGTCTGTCTAACATGATGTTGTGATCAATGGAGTCAAAAGCAGCGCTAAGGTCCAGGAGTACCAGGACTGAGCACATGCCTTCATCAGCAGACATTAAAAGGTCATTGTGACTTTAAGCAGGGCAGTCTCAGTGCTGTGGTACTTCCTAAAACCAGACTGAAACTTTTCAAATAATTTGTTATTTTCCAGTACAGTGAGCAGCTGTTTGGACACAGTTCTTTCTAGAATCTTTGCAATAAAAGGCAGTTTTGAAATTGGTCTAAAATTATGTGGGAGGGAGGGATCTAAACCAGGTTTCTTTAAAAGTGGGTTCACGCAAGCCGTTTTAAAATAATCAGGGACACAACCAGTAGATAGGGAGCTGTTGAAAACAGAGATCAAATGGGGCCCAACAGAATCTATTACTTTCAGTAAAAATTTGTAGGTATTACATCAAGTGGGCTGGAGGACACTCTCATTTGTGATACTGTTTTTAAAAGCTCAGACAAGTCGATGGGATAAAACTGGTTAAAACTCTCTTGTTGCTGGTGAGGAACCTCTGAGTAAGAGGCCACGGGGGTAATAGAGGCTCTGATTGACACCACCTTATTGGTAAAATAAGATAAAAACAATTCACAGTCATCATTACTTCCAGCTGAGGCACAAGGAGGGGTTGGGTTTACCAGCTGATCCACAGTCTTAAACAGAAACCTGGGATTGTGTTTATGTGTAGTAATGAGTTCAGAAAAATAGTGTGTTCTCGCATCCTTAACCATGTTATTGTAGTTAATTAATAAATCCTTCAGACTGAGGTAATGGACTTGGAGACTGGATTTTTTCCATCTGCGCTCTGCTTTCCTGCATTCCCTTTTTAGGCTGCGAATGCTGTCATTTATCCAGGGTTGCTTACTAGCTTTAGACGTAGGCCTAACCTTTAGAGGAGCAGTAATATTTAGTGACGACAAGCAGATATGATTGAAGTGATCGACCAGATTGTTGGTGTTGGAATCAGACAGGTGTTGGCTTTGGCTCTGAAAGAATGCGCAAAACTTTGAAACACTTGTTCATTAAAGATGCGAGAACACACGGAGCTTGGTGAGGCGGCATGAGTAACAGGCGAATCGCAGCTAAAAACAATACATCTGTGGTCAGATATGGTCATGTCCACTAATTCCACAGAGGAAATGCTGACACCCAGGGTAAAAACCAAGTCCAGGTATGACCACGGTTATGTGTTTGCCCTTTGACATGTTGTTTGAAGTTAAAAGAAGTGGCCATATTTAAAAAGTCAGTTGCATTAACATTGTTGGGGTCATCAACATGAATATTAAAATCGCCACAAAGAACAATTCTGTCATAATTTAAAACCAGAGTAGATAAAAATTCAGGAAGTTCTGATAAAAATCCTCCAGGCGGTTTTGGGGGGCAATAAATTATAACAAATATGATAGGTTGCAGCCCCCAACTTTAAGAGTGAGAACTTCAATGGAGTTAAATTCATCACAGCGTACTTGATGACATTTAAAATTTTTCCTATACACGCTCACTAGCCCACCACCACGACCACTGACCCTCGGTTGACTAAAACATCATATTGAGGCGGACACAGTTCAGCTAGCTGGCTATAGTCATTCATCTGCAACCAGGATTCAGTTAAAAACATAAAATCTAGATTTGCAGACAAGATAAATCATTTAAGATAAAAGTCTTACTTGAAAGTGATCTCACATTGAAGAGAGCCATTTTAAATGAGTTTGTTCTGGGTGCTGGAGTTGGTGCAGTTGTCCTAATCCTTAAGAGATTACTAATATTTCTGTGTGGGATGTGCACATTTCGGTTTACTGGTCTATGCGTGATGATGACAGGAATAGAAGTCTGTGGAACAGCGCTGGGAGCAGACGGCTTTACATGCCAGCAGGTGGAGACAGTGTTTGTGGCAGTGAGGCAGAGATCTGTTCAGTGAGCGGTGGTGTGTCCAGGTGTGCTGCATGAATGATAGTCATTCACGTAAGTCATGTGTGGACCGCACCACATGCTGTATGTGAGCAGCTAACATTTCTGAGCCCCGTTTGTTTGGGTGAAGTCCGTCTGTCTTAAAAAGAGACATTCTTTGCCAGAAAATATTAAAATTATCCACATAACACACGATGAGCCCTGCAGGCGGACTGGAGCCAGTCGTGGAGGCCAAGGAGTCTACTGAAGCGGCCAGCACCGCGACCAACTGTGGGAATGGGACCAGAGATAAAAACGGACTTTCCACACTGCTTTAAAAAGTTAAGAAGACGGTTAAAATCTGATTTTGTCAGCTCAGACTGCTGAAGAGCTGTGTCATTTGTTCCAACATGGACTATCACTCTTGTGATGGAGGACGGGAGCGACGGCATAGGTCCTGGAGTTTTTTTTAAATGTCAGCCGTGGTGGCACCGGGGAAGCAGAAGTAGCGTTAAAGAGGTTTCTGGTTATGGAGTCACCAATTATTAGTGTGGTTGGGGAGAAAAGAGGACGAGGAGATGCCGGTTGTGTGGTTCCAGAGCAGGACTGAGCAGAATCTGCTTCAACACTGCGTGCGGACTGAGGATGGAGTGTGTGAGCTGTGAGTGTTGGTTGGAGTAGCAGTAGCAGACCTGAGAGAAGGGCTACCCGACGGTGCAGGGTAGAGACGGCCTCCGGAGCGTCTGAGCACAGCCTCCTTCAGGATCCTACGTCGGGAAGCGGAGGTTTTGGACCGGGATGACGGCCGCGATCAGGCCGGCGGCAGACCGGCGGCCCAGTGCAGGAGATGTAGCCGGTGGAGGAGATGTAGCTGGAGGGATGCAACAGTGTCGGCAGGCACTGTGCGGCGAAAGAGATCCGTATCAGGGAGACTCGAAGCCACAGGTGCATCAGCTGGATGGACCGAAGTGTCGTTAGACAAGGCTGCATAGCGGTTGGAGAGGCCGATGTCCGGAGGAGAGGCAGCCCCATCCGAGCCTCTCTTGCAGCCACGGACCACCACTTCCGCCCAGGTTGACTGATGCTTTGGAGTCGAGCAGGATGAAAGCCTGGGAAGGTAGAGGGGTCCCAAAACACGGTGTCCTGGATGTTAGCGGTTGCGCTAAGAGAAACAATCTGTTTGGCTTGTACTGAAGCCACATCCATAAAGCCAGTCAGCAGGGAATCTTTCTCTTTGAGTTCCTCTGAAAGTCGTCGGATGTCTTCCATAAGGTCAGCAATCTTCTTGTTCGCTTTCTTAAGGAGTGAGCAGTCCTCATGGGGCAGAGTTATCTCGGCTAGCATAGTCACCGGAGCTTTGTTGCGAATCAGTAGCGTTGATCGTTTTTACGGTCATCTAGCTTAAAATCCATGTCGGATGGCTAAAATCCTTAACCCAATAAAACTTAAGTTAAATAAAAAGGATATAAAAAGGATATAAAAATGTAACGAAAAAGAGTGGATTAAAACTGGATAAGAGTCCGGTTTAAGACGGAGCTTCCGACAGGCGGCTACAGACGCAGAGTGCAGATTAGGTCAGCAATTACGTCAGCGATCTTGCGATCTGAAGATACTGTGTGACATCTGACGAGCCTGCATTGAGCGAAATCTTATGTTAGCATGCTGATTTAGCTCAGAGCATCACTGTGGCTAAATACAGCCTCACTGAGCCGCTAGCATGGCTGTTAGTTCTATGTTTGATCTTTTGTGTATTGTATCCCACAATCCTCTGTTTTCCTCCAGGTGCTCGGTGTGACACCACAGCCAAGGCTGACATCGTGCTGTTGGTGGACGGCTCCGGGAGCATCGGCAACTTAGAATTTGAAATCTTCAAGTCTTTTATCTCTAGCATAGTCAGAAACCTCCACATCGGCCCGACCGAGTCCAGATTGGTAATATTTGGATTCATACTACACAGTACACACACATATAGACACACAATAATGTGGAGAGACGTCAGAGTGATGGGCTGCTGCATAGCACCGAGAGAGAGAGAGAGAGAGAGAGAGAGAGATGCTACAATTTGTCTGAAGATCAGGTAACGTGACCCCCCCACATGTGTGGATTGTGGTCTGTTGCTGATCATAAGTGCTTGCAGTTTCGGTTTTTACCTCCGATGAAGAGCAGTGCTCTTGTCTCATCCGGTACAGTCCCAGAGGAGCGCACATGCACATGAATGAAAAATATTATGACTGAAATAAATGTATATATATAATTAATGTTATTCTGAAAATGTCAAAGAACACAGATATGTGGGGAAAGATTTTTTTAATGTGCAGAAAGTTTTGAACATGAGCAGAAAAGCTGCTGAAACACAGGAGCTATAGGAGTCCAGAAGTTTCTAACTGAATTAAAATGAATTAATTTCTCATTGCACAGACTCAGATTATTTTAGAGGGTTAGAATTAGAATTTTGACCTGCCACCTGAACTTTGGGTACCTCTTTATGTAGTCCTATGATATTTAATAAACATATGAGATCTGTTACCTACCAGCCCAGATGGCCACTGTGCATCTTATTAAAGTCCATAAACACTACTTTTGTTTAGGAAACAATTTAACTGGTGTGTAGCCACCTGGGATGTTTCTGTAAACTGATTCATTATTGTCAGAAATAAGTCCTACAGTGTGATCTGTTGCCTCTACCTTCCTAGCATGGGCTAGTAGCCAAGTCCACAGCCAGCGAGCGGATCCTCTTGAACAACAAGGGGCTTCTTCCACCAGAAAACATTTACTGCTAACACAACGGCTACTCTGTTGTAACTCTGTTGTAGCCCAGGAACTCCCGGCAAGGCTGTCACCAATACACTGTTGTATCATGAAACTGTACTCACTTGCCCGAGCTGATGCTCCAGCATCCACCCAGCAACCCTAACCCTCCCCTCTCATTCTCCCAGCATTAAATCAGCCTCGTTCACCTGCTGCTCCACTCTCAGGTTGTTGATTGGCTCCCCTGTGTTCTGTCCCTGACTGAGGGCTGGCTATTCAGCTGTTCTCGATCAGGGTGCGTTTCCCGTTCAACAACGGAAAGTAGAGTTTAACCATCTTGGTATCACGCATTGTTAAATTAACAAACATCTACCGTTTCCAAAAACTTTCCTAACTTCCATCGTGGTTGAACTAACTTAGTTCGAACCAACATGTTTCCAGGTGTGTTTGTCTGACTTTCACAGCACAAACGTTGTCATATTAGCTATGCCCAAATAGGTCAGGTGTGACCAATATTAAGTGACATTATTATGCTAACTCATTACGTAGGCTTTTCATATTATGGTCGTATAGGCTACCGGCAATAACAAGAAAAACAACTATATATATATAATATACCTAATCATTTTATTTATCCTAAATATAGCCTGTTTTATTGAAATAGCAACATTTTACAAGAAAAAAATAAGGACTATTAAACTAAACATTTAGTAAATTAGGTTTAATCTGCAAAGCGGCCGGAGTTTCATGTCGGCTGCATCAGCAGATTCTTCAATAAATTAAATGTAGAATTGTTCAAGGCTGAAAGCTTTGAGCTGCTTGCACATGTTCTGTCCAGCACGCTCAACCAAGCGTTCCCGCCAAAACACTTCCTGGATGTGGTTTACATCCTGTCACCTCCCGGCTCATTGAATGTGACAATAAGGGGGAGACCAAGCAGGTTAAAGTGCCAAAAAAGAACATTTTATTAAATAAACTATGAACAAAAAAAACTATTTACAACAGAGAAAACGTGATTATCAGTGGCATCAGTGGTGAATGGAATGCATAGATGAGTGAAAATGTATGAACAAAGGTTGACCGCAACTCAGGAAACAAATCCAAACCAGGAGATGAGGAGCCTAGAGAGAGAGACAGACAATGAGACAGGGGGAAATATGTAGCCTAGGCTGAGGCCGACACAGGTGTCAGTCCATTACTGAACGAGCCCTCCCAAACTGCCAGCTCCTGCAAGAAGCAACCAATGAAGCCACAGCTGGCAGAAAGGGAGGGGTCATAACACTCCTGATACAATGGCCAAAATGTTATGTGTTAAGAGTGGGTTGTGAAGAGATCACATGGTATACTGTCCTAATGTACTCTGATGGTAATGCCTGGGAAATGCACTTAAGACCATTTTCCTGTTTCTAACTTTCAAAGAGTCCTGCCATCGAGTGAGAGGATTAAAAGAGGGAGGTGTTTTTAATGTTATGAACTGGGTATTGCCCTGACATTTGACATTCCATGGTTAATGTTGTACTTTAAATGTAATAAGTGTTTATGTTGAGGACATTTATTTTGCAGGAATGTTTGTTTCCCCCGTGTTTAATACATGCCCAGTTACTTTAATGCAACAAGTTGTTAAATAGTATACTTTGAATATGTGATTGTCCAGTTATTTTTCCTTGGATTACCAGTAGGTGGCAGGATAAGCTACAATATATGCAGGCAAGCCACACAGAAGCAGCTGCAGTTGTTAGACAGCCCTGGTCTGTTGTAAGTTTGTTCCCGGTGCTGCAGTATGAACAGCTTGGGTCCACTAATGCTGCAGCTGTCTGAGTGGAGTAACATGAGGAAAAAGTTTTGACAAATTACACCTTTTTTTTCTCTACACACATCACTTTAGAATTTTGTAAAGAATACTCATTATTTCTTTTATGATTGAAAAGAGGGCTGGTTCAGCCTGTTCTTGTGTTTGTGTTTTCTGCAGGTCTGGTTCAGTACAGTTTTAGACCACAGACTGAGTGGCACCTGAACACCTACCAGACCAAATATTCCCTGCTGGGGGCCACAAGCAGTCTGCGACAGATTACAGGAAGCACCAAGACAGGTTATTTAGTATTGATGTTATTGTAATAGTGTTGTATAATATTGTGTTACAACATTATAGCACAACAATATTATCAACAAAAGATCGTTAATATTGTTTTATTAATAATGCTAACAGTAATTAGAATAATACAATAACAATGTTAGAAGTCATGATGCAAGCTCAACATTTCAAACTCAGTGATTGGATGTGAACTTATAACTGAACTCCTCTCATTCGCTCTTCAAGTGCTCTAACTGTCAGTCACCTAACAGCTATGGGAAGTTGAACGGGATATTTACTCATGGAAGGAGGGGTGACTGAAACCCCCCAGCTTCGTACCTCTCTGCCTTTTGATGCCTCTTTATTTCTGTCATACAGGAAAGGCTCTTAACTTCACCCTGCAGAACAACTTCCAGCCCAATGTGGGAATGCGTGCGGACTCCCAAAAAATTGCTGTCTTGCTGACTGACGGACAGTCCCAGGACGACACACGGCTCCCCTCGAAGAAACTGAAGGACGCCGGCATAGAGATCTAGGCTATTGGTGACTGACTTTCGGTTTGAATGCTTCACCACAACAGAAATAACATGAATTGGGCCTGTTATTTCATGCTTGTCACAATGAAAATGATAGCTAGCCAGTCCCTTATATATTATGATGATGATTATAAGAGATGCAAATGACTACATTTGTTGTTTATATCAGTCAGTGTCTTTATGAAAATCAATTCAAGCATGTTTTAAGTATTTGCAAGTTGATTTTAATCATTTGAAACAAAAATATATTAACTAAACTCAATGGCTGTCCAGAAGGAAGAAAGTCCTGCTAAAACATGGGGTTTGTTTTAGCTGACAGTCAACGGTAAAGTGCATCTGATTTCTAGTTAATACGATTAAAACACACAACCATCAGTATGGTCTGTCAAACGTATGTAGTTTATATAGTAGTCTCGTTTTTTCTGCTCTGTATTAACACCACATTTTTCTCTCAGGGGTGAGGCGTGCCAAAGAGAGTGAGCTGAAATCCATCGCCTCCGAGCCCACTGAAATTCACACGTACAGTGTCGCAGACTTCTCGTTTCTCCCAGCCATCGTTGACAACCTCACCATCAACCTCTGTGACAACTCTAAAATCTTAGGTAGGCAAAGAGTCCATCATCATACTGGACTATACAGGACTGTGCTCTTGGCTGTCTTCAAGTGGGAACCTCAGTGTCTGAAAAGTGAAGCCAATACTGAAGCACCTTAAACCTGCATTCTCTCTTTTCCTAGTCAAAATTACCATCCTGGTTAAAATCAGTTAATGAGAATTACGTATAATCCCATACTCGAGGTTTCAAAACAGCAGTCCGCAAGACGTCATGGTGACTCCGTCCACTTAGCTAGCAAGGACCATGCCACAACAGTATGTGATTTAGAGGTACATGCAAAGGTGGAATGCATGGATTATGGAGGATGGATTAATGCATATGAGGAACATGA
>NW_024043806.1:0-24682 GCF_014851395.1 Micropterus salmoides
CTTTAAAATATCACTTTTGCTGCCCAGCCAACTTTAGTTGCCTGTTCCTTTTATTATGGAGATGTAGCCAACCAACCCGCTTGCTTTGCAGTAGCACAGGCTGCCAATACAATCTGATTATTTCAGAAGCATATAAATAATCTTCACAACGCAAAGAATTATTGTGGCAGTAACACGAGAGCAGCTTGTTGTTGAAGCAGTTAAATCTACATACAGAGGAAGCTGTGCGTCATGCGTAAAACCCAATAGAACTATTTTATCCACCATATTCTCTCTCTCTCTCTCTGTGCATCTCAAAATAAATAACAGCTGGTAGCTGCTGAGTGAAAGATTAGTTTCACCGGCAACATTCTGTTTATGGACTCACCGTCGGACATCGCTATAAAACAAATAGTAACTAATGTGTATTAAAGAAAAGAAACAGGCTAATGTCCAAAGCGATGCTCTGATCAACAACAGGACGATTTTAATATATTTCAGTCAATGCAGTGATCATCTGACATAGATCTTACAGTGTGTAGTCTTCATTTGCTCTGCAGAGACTAAAGACGCTCTAAATGCGCAGTTAATGGAAAGTGAAAGTATTTCACTTGCCGGCTTGTTAAAGAGCAACGCTTTCCAACAGGCCAGCAGTGCCATGGTGTGCGTTCACTAGATTTCAGTTGTATGTCTGTCCAGCTCTGTGACTGTGACAAGCGCTTTACTTCGTAACTGCACGCACAGCCTGATGTACCCACCCCTGCTGCAGACATCATCACTGCTGCCTTCAGCTAGAAGTAACAGCAGCAAAAAGGAAAGTCTGTAATATTGAGGCACTTTCCTGAAACCGGCCTGAGCAACTTATTTTTTTCTCCCTCAACATTTCTATAAGCTACATTTTGTCCGCCACTGATGTGGAATGTGCGAGTGTTTGCAAACTGCCTCCTATATGAGCCAGCTCCAAAATCGCCGGAGCCAGGAAGGCAATGTGAAATAAAGCTTTACATTAGGAAAGATGGGGTTACGTGACGTTAATTTCTCTGATAAAGTGCAGCTCACATTCGCTTCAGGTGTAGCAGAGAGGGCAGACACAGAGCTACAACTGGATCATCTTTTTCTCCCACTAATTTGCAGGAGAATAAATAATAACAATAATCTCTCTCGCTCGCTCACGCTCGCTCACTTCCACGTATGTAACGTTAGTTAAGTGAGTAAAGTTAAATTTTAGGCCTTTTGTTGTTCTTCTGAGATCCGGGGCTTTTCAAAAAACATCCGGGACTAACGACGCAGCTGCTTATGAGTAAATGGTTTATTGGAAAAAATTTGAAATTTGCTTTGTCTGATTACAGACCAAAATAAATTAAGTTTTGTATCTGACACAAATCAAAAACTGATACTTAAACTGTTCCTGCAAGCTGTTTGCTGAGATCCTAAATGTGGCCAGTACAAAATTGATGATGGTTGTATTTCTGCAGGGCTCACATCAACATATCCTCCAGCCAACACAGCATCCCCTTCTCTGTACACACAATCTATTCAACAAAATAATGATGTTCCCATGGAAAGCAGTGAGATAGACAGTAACAGAGACATAGTTGTTACACACTGGCATGAATGTGCATCCAGGACAACTAGGCTGTAATCAGACAAAGTGCAAGTGAATAATAAGTAATAAACCTGAAATAAATGTTTGCATGTGGATGTGCATGCAACACATAGAGACAGCACTTGATTAAATTCAAGATTGTCAAGATATTTCTGGATGGGTGAAATATTAACTTACAAGAGGTGAATTGTAATAACATATGTTAACAAATCTGCACAAAAGATACAAAAATAGTAGTACAGTAGCAGTACCCATAAGTACTGACCTCAGTAAAGAACAACACATGTGAACGCATACCAAGTACTCCAGAACAAACAATACATAGTGGCTTTAAAGCAGCCTTTAATCATGTGTGTGATGGTTTGAGTTGCAGGTATTTCTCACAGTTTTACTGTGGCTGCAACTCTTACGTCAATTTTAGCTATATAGCCCATTGTGACTAATCACAAATTAGACCCTCGACAGGTGCTAAAGGTACTAAAACTGTGCTTTGGCTTTGCCCAAATACTAATTTTCACTATTACGGACCCATCTGTTTCTTTAACATCGTACCAGCCTGATTACAAGTTTAAAACTCACTTTGCTCTTACGATAATAGAACATTTGACCTTTATCTAAGTTTGATGTATGTATGTGGACTGGCACCACTTAGAATCCTGACACCTAATGAAGCCCTGACTTAAAGTTATTGCGTAAACAAAAACAAAATACATATAGATGGTATATACTGTATTATATATTGCAATATACAATGTGCCTGCATTGGTATATCTTTTCCATGTGGAGATTCAACAGACGGTGACCAATTCTGGGGTCTTGACCTCAAATTGAATATGAGGGATTCACAGGTGTAGAGTAGCCAGACATAATACGCCTGCAATGTTTTTAAATGGTATCGATTTCCCAGTGAACTTCCTTAACCCAGGGGTTACAAAGACCAGAGTCATGCACATAGCAAACACACACAGTGTCCACGCACAGCTAATGCCCATTTGTCGTGATACATGTCATGTGGTTTTTATTCAGTCATCTGTAATGAAGTTAGTTCAAACCGGAGCAGTACCATATTACATTTATTATATGCGTGTATGTTGGAAAAGGAGAGGGTGAGTGACGGGTGGAGCTATGCCAATAATATTAAGTGACCTGATTGAGAACATGAGGATTGCATCTGCCCTCCAAATAAAACCTCTGAACTCTGTGTCGCCTTTCAGGCTTTTTTATTTAGCAGAAACAAAGCAAAAATGAGAAATGTTGGGTTCAGAGAGACTAAGAAAGAGAACAAAGGTAGAGCAGAGAAAAGAGGACAGATTAAGGCTATCACCAAATTAAAGCGGAAAACACTGTGTACATGTAGAAAAGGGAAAAAAAATTATTATTTTTTTAAAGTTTTCATTCTACTCTGCAATATCAACGATAGAAAAAAATTGCTAAGCCTATTCTTGTTTTGTCTTTATCATTCAAAAGAACAGAAATGGCCATTACAGAGATCATGACTAAGAGAACATCCTAGTCACTTCGCAAGCAAATAAAACGTTAAATAAAATGTTGGTGCATTTCCATGAATCTTAACTGCTAAGGCCACTATGTGCAGAATTTGAACTGAATTTGAAATTTCCAACTTTGGCTCCCTAGTAGTATCAAAAACGACTCTATAGAGACCACCACTAATAAATAACAAGAAATCCCTTTTATCTATTTTTTTCAATGCGCATTTAGGGGCATGCAGGGGCAGCTGTGGCTAAGGAGGTACAGGGGGTTGCCCGAAGGTCGGCGGTTCAATCCCCTGCTCCTCCAGGCTGCATGTCGAATTGCCCCTGGCGGCTGTTCCGCCAGTGTATGAATGTGTGTGAATGTTAATTTCTGTTTGAGCACTTAGGCTGAGTGTATGAATGTGAGTGAATGGTGAATGCAGATAGTGTAAAAGTGCTTTGAGTGGTCAAAAAAACTAGTAAGGCGCTATACAAATACAGAGCATTCTCAAAATCCTTCTAGGTGTGTAAAAATCAGTGTGGGCAAAGAGCCAAAATGAAGGGGAAACAATTTAATCCATCTATTCACTTTCTTCTGCTCATTCTGGGTTGTTGGCAAAGCAAAGTAGCCCAAATCTGTGTCTCCCTAGTAGTGGTGGCTGGTGAATTATTTTGGGGGGGGGGGGCGCTTTAAATGTGTGTGATCAAAAAAGCATGTTGACTACTTGAACATAAATTTTGCTCTCCTTTCTTTCTGGCTAGCAAATTTCTCAATGACTCTCGATTAAAGTCAGTCATCTCAGTAACAAGTCTCTTTTCCATGGACAGCAATGCCAGTGCATTCAGCCTCTCCTGGGTCATGTTGTTTCTGAGAAAAGTTTTTATTCTTTTCAAGGTTGAGAAGCACCTCTCAGCTTCAGCTGTGGTCACGGGTGTGGTAATGAGAACTTTTAGGAGAGTCACAGTTTCGGAAAAGACTTCTTCGAGATTATTCTCCAGCTGGAATAGGTCCACAGCACCACAGCAGGCTTTGCACTGTTCCTTGCTGTAGATGAGACTGAGCTCTGTCTTCAGCTTTCTTCCAGTGAGCATTGGGTACGCTTTAATGGTGCTGCTCAATGGATCTTCAGGAAGGGTATCCTTGTACTCGTCAAACCTGTCCCCCTGCAACAAGCTGGCACAGACTAGATGGTCTGTGAAGGAGAAACGCTCCCTAGTGTGTCCCAGGATGGTGTCACAGACCTATGGAGACAAATAATAAAAAATATATATGTAAATGTAAGGTAGTAGGTCACTAGGTCTAGTTGTCACTGTTGCAATGACTTTCAAAAAGAAAAATAAAGCCATTTGAGTTTTTGTTGTGTAGTTTTTGGTGGCTTCATATTTAATTTGATCATTTATTTTTATGTTGCAAATTTATTATTTGGGATGCTGTTGTATAATATTAAAATTATGATTTGTACATAATGTTTGTAAGGATTTATACCAAACAAAAAATGTTTTCTTAAGTCTGTAGAATATGATATGCGGTCATCTCTGCAGCAAAACAATATAAACAATGTAAAATGGTATTTTGACTGATTTCTATAACAAACTCACCTCTGCTGCAATCCTTTCTTGGTCTTCTGGACTGAGCGCCCAGCGCCTCTTTGTTGGCCGAGAACCACTGCTTTGCTAACCAATGGAATGGAGAGAGTTTCTGCAAAGGACAAAGATAATTTATTATAATATTGGCAAAAGAGAAAGAGAGTTAATAATGAAAGAGAAAGCAAATAATGATCATATTATAGGAATACAGTTACCTGATCTTTTGTATTTTCTGTTGGAACTGTTGGATGCTCACTTTGATATGGACCGAATCAATTTTCTTCTTCTGGAGCTTGGCATAGAGGAAGTCTACATGTGGCATGATGTGGTGATAAAGTTCCAGAAAGAACTTAAAATCCTGATCCTCCAGTAGCATGGACACCTGCAGTGGCACCCCTCATCAAGCTGTCCCCATTATATGCCTGGCAGAGCTTACTTTTCTGATCCTCAGGAAGGATAGAAACAAGACGCTCTTCTAGTGCAGTAACAATGGACTCAGCTGTAGCTGACTGCAGAGGGATGAAAAAATCTTTACTGCACATTATTTTTGTCATCGATGTAGTGCAGCACAAGCTGTTGGGACTATGTGGCAATATCTGTTGTTTCATCTGCCTGGATTGATAAAAAAATCACTTCTTGATTATTTTTCTCTTGTAACAGACAACATACAGTCCAGTAGCTCATTCTGTATAGTTTTTGACGTTCCCTTAAATACAGTAGCACTGTCAAAGTGCTCTTTCAATGCTCCATCAAGAGAGGCAACAAAATCCACCAACCTGCGAAATATACCGGGGTTATCTGAGCTCTCACTCTCATCATGGCCAAGTAAAGCCAACTCAAAGGCTCCACAAAATTTCACACAGTCTATTATCCTGGACAGTATGTGACGATTTTTTGTCACCTCTTCGTTGTGCCTTCTAATGCCAATCCTATAGCCTTCATCTAGTTGTTCAGCAATGCTAACTCTGTTTCATGCTATTATCAAGATGGCTGCGGCTACTGTCATGACGTTTGCATTTTTCAGATCGATGTTTGAGGTCTCTTACCCCGTTGTTGTCCACAAAACTTCAGTGCCGACACTTTGAAATAAAAGACAGGGAAAGCAAAAAAGGGCACCTCGGTCAGGTCCGAGATCCTTTATTCTTTTTTTTTCTTCCAGCGAACGCCTTGTGAAAGGGTTTTTTGTAAATCAATGACAGAATTTGGTTTAAATGCTTCCATTTATCTATACGAAAGTGATCACTGATCAGCCTATAGCAAGGTTTTGGCAGAGTCGAAGTGTCGCCCGCGCACTCGCAGTACAGTAGTGGCCAAGAGTGTAAAGTTGAATAACATGTATCCAATTCTGATTCGCCAGGGATGCAGCGACCTGCGTCCGGAGGAGAATCTTTAAGAAACCAATTAGAGACCAGCTTTAAGTCACATGCTGCCTGAAAATTTAAGGACTCACTAAGACAACCATTTGTCCGGCGTCCCTCGCCCATGAAACCGTATGAAAACATATTGAAAAACATAGAAAATAGTTCACCGATTAAAGCCAGTTTTTATTCAAATCTGAGGCTCTTTACTACCAGCCGGCACATAGAATAAGTTAAACTATTTGATTTTTATTTAATTTTTATATACATGTGTATTTCTGGAATTTTGATGGGGCGGCGCCCTCTACTGACAAGCCGCCACTGCTCCCTAGCCACATCCTCTAGCGCTTCCTGGGGGAGCCTGAGGTATTCCCAGGCCAGATGAGATTTAATACTTCCAAGGTCTTGTGGGTCTGGCCTTCCAGTTGCACATGCCCGGAATACATTCAGGGTGCAACCTGATTAGATGCTCAATGACCTTAACTGGTTGCTTTCACAGTGAAGGAACAGTTGTTCAACTTGAGCTCTTTCTGGATATCCTCATGCTTCACATGCAGCTGAAGAAAAAGGAAAAATTGTGCTCTCAAATTTAGCTAACTCAGTGTGAACATGGTCAAAGGTCATGGTCCTTTCACTAAATAATCCCTTGTCACTGTAGCAACAGGTTTCAATAGAAAGGCCTGTTGAACTTTGCAGAACGCCAGTCTTATATTTTCAGAAACTTTGGGTCCTTGGAAAGATTTAACAGCCTGAAATGGTTATATTTCATCTAGACTAATTACACATATGTCTATGGTTTATTGGATTTAAATGACTGCCATTAAAATCTCCCATTACTACAAACTTCCTGAAGAATTCGTAACCCACGTTAATGCCTTGGCCAAACTCAGCTTCTGTGACAAAACTATAAATAGGATTTTTAGCCTCACTCTTGTTTTGGGACAACTTAATTGGTACTAAATCTTAAAACCTGCACATGTTCACCCTGAATTTGGAAAAGCGAATGCATTTCATGATTTGTGTGAAAGAAAAGAGAATCACTGTGTCCTCTCATTGCTCAAATTGCCCCGAGCTATAAGGCACAGAGGAACAGAGCTCCTTCAGATGGTGAAAACTTTAAAAGTCTGTTGGTCTCCATCAAAAACTCTACCTTCACAGAAAGAAAAAAATCTCAGTCCAACCAGTGCTAGACATTCAGACTTCAGTATACTTAAAGCACCTATTTTATTTTTGCCTACCCTTTCTTTCTTTACTCTAGCAGGGAAGACAGGGCAGAGATAGTAACTGGGATGTCCTGTCATATTCTGTATCCCTAGCCATCCATCCACACTGACTACCATTTTATGTAATCTGCTGGCCCCGTAGGGATTAAACAGTTCCCTCCTTCTCAGAAAACCTCCCCTCCAACAGATAGTTTCTATCTCTGTGCCCCAGCACCACCCTCTCCTCGTTCCATCCTTTTTGTATTTGTAGGCTGTGATCTACTGTCAACTCCCATCAGACAGGTCAGGTGAAAGACAAGAGGAGAAGAAGAAACGCTGCTTTTTCTTCCAGAACAGAGAGAGAGAAACTGAGATGGTGAAGAGAGACTTTAGCTGTGTATCTAACTGCAAATTTCAACTGCCATTGTTGATGGTAATATAAAGGGTAATTATCAAATACTGAAAATGTCAAGTCAATATTTCTGACTTTGTCCTTTATGAAAACAACTCCAGTTTGAGATATACTTTTTGCTTGGCATTGTGTTCAAAACCCATTCAGTCAGAGATGTTATTCTTCCCAGCTGGTTCAGATTATCTCTGTGAAACATGGGTTCAGCTTGCCTGTGTTCTTTGGAATTGGGTTTTCCAATGTAAAACACTATTAGTCAAGAAAAACAGAGCTCTGTTTTCTTCAACTCAAGACAGAAGAAAATGTTAGGTTAGTTGCATTGTAACCCTAGTTATATTTATTAATATGAGCATGGATAGAACCCTCTGTGAAAGATGAATCTCCATTGGCCAATTCAGGGCCAGCATCAAGCTTGTCCATATACTGTACTGAGGTCAGTAGTTAAAATTATGACCTGTTACCAGTAACGACAGTGGTACAACCAGGATAAAACAAGAAATACTTGTATTGGAGGTTCTCAAATTCTACTAAAAAGTACATAAAGTACTGTAAAAAATATAGAAACCTCTTTAACCTTCAACACAATACAACATTGTAAGATCTCCCACCTACAGCTTCCTAAGCAGAACAGTATGCTGAATGTACATGCTTGCCAGTCATTACAACTATGCATTTTACTATTGGTTGAGACTATGTGCTATAAATTATTGATGTATTAAGACAGGCATTCCAAGATAGCACCTCATTCATTTAGAAAAATGAAATTTGCTCCCCACGAACTGGAGCATGCATTCTTCTCTTCCTTCTTCTAACTCTAAGGTTCATGGGAAAGTTTAAACTCACTGTTTAGCAATGTGTGCATAAGATGAGAACAGATGTATGTGTCTGTGTGTGTGACTACAATGAGGGAAATTTGGAATTGATACCATGCTGTCAGATTATATTTGAGCCCTAATAAATTTTCTCACTGAACTGAAAAAATCGCTGATTGTGTCATCTGAAATACTGTGTGTTATAATAGCTAAGACATTGTCACTAATTACCCTATCATTAGCTTCCACTTCACATCACACTATAAAACAGATACAATCTCAAATGCACGCACACACTCAGACGGAGCTCATTAGGCACAAGTTTCAGGGTCACGCAAAGAAAGAGAGGGGACAGATTTGAGAAATTTGAGAGGTGTAGAGAAAGGCTTGATGATAAGATAACTAGCAGGGATAATAAGACAGAGAAAAAGATTAAGAGAGTGCGAAATAAAAAAAAGAGGAAGAGCAACAGCACAGTGGAGTGTTGAGAGGAAAGGAGGAGAGGAGAAAGAGGGACGAGGAATGTGAAAGAGAGTTTTAAGCGACAGGACTTGTGAGGTTTACGAGGAGTTTAAGTGGACTTTTGGGAGTGTTAGTTGTGTTTTTTTTAAAGCTTGTTGTTTAATGGTTGAGTACAATTCCTGTGAGTGTGAAAGCCACTTTGGGGAAATACAAGTTCTATCTCACACAGGCTCCGCCCTCTACTGGACTCTATGGGTACTAGCTCCTCCAATCACACGCCCGCACTTGCCCACTGAAATTTTATTGTGCATCCAGGCGAGGTGACTCATGTCCTGCCCAGAGGAGTCCAACCCCCAACTGAGGGCCGATCCTTTGATGCGAATAAAATTTTCCAGTCCCTGTAGTAGTATATGGTGGTCGATGGTATTGAAAGCAGCGCTCAGATCTAGCAAGACAAGTGCAGAGACAAGTCCTTTGTCCGACGCAATCAGTAAATCATTAGTAACTTTCACCAGTGCTGTTTTAGTGCTATGATGTCTTCTGAACCATGAATGAAAAGCCTTGAACAAGCTGTTTCTATGAAGATAGTCACAAAGTTGACTAGCAACTGCTTTCTCCAGGATTTTGGATTGAAAAGGAAGATTAGATATAGGTCTACGGTTATTTAAAACCTCTGGGTCTAGAGTGGGCTTTTTAAGAAGAGGTTTTATTACAGCTGTCCTGTAGGATTGTGGTACATGGCCTGTTTGTAAAGAGAAATTTATCATGTATAATAAGGTAAAGCTGACTGAGGGTAGAACCTCTTTAAGCAGCCTAGTAGGGATGGGGTCAAGGAGGCAGGTTGAGGCTTTTGACGAGTAAATCATTGAAGTTAATTGCTGAAGATCAATGGGAGCAAAACAATCCAGGTACACATCAGGTTCCACAGATGTCTCCAAAGGTGATAAATGAGAAGATAAATCAATGCTGGTTAAGGGCAGTAGTTGATGAATTTTGTCTCTGATGATTTGATTTTTCTCTCTAAAGAAGCACATAAAATCATTACTGCTTATGCTAGCAGGGATACAAGGCTCAGTGGAGGTGTGACTCCCTGTTAGCCTGGCTACTGTGCTGAAGAGAAATCTGGGGTTCTCCTCATCTAATAATGACAAGTAAGCTATTCTTGCTGCACGGAGGGCCTTCTGTAAGTTTTGAGACTTCTGCCATGTTAAGTGTAATTCTTCTTGGCTGGTGGAACGCCATTTTTTCTTATGTGGAAAAACTGTTAATTGTTCAATGCCAATGCCATATGACAATACAAAATCAAGGGTGTGGTTAAAACAACGAGTGGATTTGTGAACAATCTGACTAAAACCAACTGAATCTAGTAATGATATAAATGCAGTAATAAGGCTATCATTATCCACGTCCACTTGAATATTAAAATCAACAACAATAATTACTTTATCTGATTGAAGAACAAGACATGATAAAAACTCAAGTAGAAATTCAGAATATGGACCGGTTGCGCGATACACTATGACAAATAAAATTGGTTGTAGAGCTTTCCAGGTAGGATGTGAAAGAGTAAGCAGAAGACTTTCAAATGATTTAAAATTTTGTTTAGGTTTAGGATTGATCAACAGGCTTGTGTCAAAGATAGCTGTAACTCCACCACCTCGTCCAGTACCTCGAGGAACATAAGTATTGGTGTGACTAGGAGGAGTAGATTCATTAAGGCTAACATATTCATCATGATACAACCGAGTTTCTGTAAGACAAAACAGATCTATAAAATATTCCGATATTGTTTCGTTTACTAGTACTGCTTTGGAAGCAAGGGATCTTATGTTCAAAAGTCCACACTTGACATTTCTATAGCTTTGTACTGCTGCAGTGCAGGTGTTAATCCTAGTCAAGTTCCCAAGCACAGCTCCTCCTCTGTTCGGTCTGGTTTTATTCACCCCAAATGGTCTTGGGACAGTCACCGTCACTATGGGCCTCTGGGTGGGATGAGTGTGACTGCTGAATATGTCTTTTGAGGTAAGGGACGGGGGGGGCCAGTGATAGATGGAGTACTTATCTCTGCGGCTGTTGGGGTAGAGTGAGAGCAGGCATGCATAGAGGGGCTGTGAGGTGTAAACAGTCAATCACGAAGAGCGTATCTGTTGAGACAGGCACGTCGCAGGTCCCTCTGGGTTTGCTGCACAGGCGACGGCTACAATGTTGGTTTGCCAGCCTGCATCTGGACCTCAAGAGGTAAAGGTGATGCATGGTGACCCCCCCCCCCCCTCTAGTGCAGGAGGACCTGCGGTTCTGGGGGTCTCTCACTGGGTGTCTTCATCCGTGTCAGTCTTCATAGATGAGTCTCTCACTGGATGGGGAGGGACCTGCCAGGGGAGTGCAGTGAGTGTTGTGGCTCCCCGAGGAGAGCCGAGGGGGCCACACACCACACATCCACAATCCACTCCAGGTTGTGTTTCTAGTGTGGTGGTGCATTTCCTCCAATGCGTGCATCACCAGACAGGGCGAAGTCCAATCCATGGCTCTGCTGGCGCTGGCAGGGAACCTATAGACGTGGGCATCAGAACACCTGCTGTCTCTGAAAGCCCTTCACGTCCCAGGCTTGGAGAACGGTGTTGGCTGACCTCATGTCGAGGGCTGGCCCCCAACCTAGCGAGTGGAGACTGCACGACAATGTGGTTCAGCAGATCTGAGCTCGCTTCAGGAGAGCGGAGGTGGATCTGTTTGCCAACACCCCCTGCCCGCTGTGGTTCTCAATTCAGCCACAGGACAGCCCACC
Source organism: Micropterus salmoides (assembly GCF_014851395.1). NCBI lineage: Eukaryota > Metazoa > Chordata > Actinopteri > Centrarchiformes > Centrarchidae > Micropterus > Micropterus salmoides. The sequence goes on from NW_024043806.1 coordinate 11,670, forward strand.
CTTGGGGATGGACGCGTTACACACGCATTGCCAGAAGGGCTGCTGTTTGCGTCCCCCTCCACCCCATCTCATCCCTCCAGTTAGGTGAGGCGGGAAGAGTCGTTCATCATTCTGGTAGAAGTGACGCAGCCTACCTATGGTCTTGGGGGGCTCTGTCACAAGGGTGAGGCTTCATATGTACGATGCTGGTGTTGGACCAGCCTCTCCAGGTTTTGCTCCTAAGAGGGGGGAGAGGCAGACTCAGGCTGGTCTATCCGCTGAGGTCATACAGACCATCCAAGCGGCGGGCAGTCTCCACCACGTCTTGCTGTAAAGCTAAGTGGTTGGGCTTTCAGCGATGATGCATTGAGAGGGACCTGCCTGCTTGTTCGGTGGGATCCGTTTTCTTTTCCTGTAAGGTCTGATGGAGAAGGGGCTGTCGCGCTGCAGCTATTTCTCCTGTCACGGGGATTTGGTGACAGAACAGTCTTCACTCACTCCCTCGTGATACGCTTTCTGCAGGGTGTGAGTAGACGGCGACGGTGTCGTGTCTCTGGGCGCCTCAGTAGGACTTGCTGCTTGTGTTGGTGGCTCTACTATCTGCACCTTATGAGTGTCTGGAGCAGTCGTCATTGAAAATGCTATCTCTTGAACAGCCCTGCTGTTAGCTCTCACCTCTGCTAAGAAGGTGAGTGAGCTTTGTGCCCCAGCTGCATGCTGCTTCATGGTGACCACAGGGCAGCCAGATTGAGACTAAACCCCTCCTTTGTTCTTAAGAACATAAGGAGCATGTTCAGGTCCAGGACAATAAATCTGGATGCTTTCTACCCCCCTACCCTACTTGGGGTGAAGGAGGGTGAGCTGACCTGTGGCCCACCGGGTTGGCGTGGTGGACTTTGGCTTGTTGCGACTAGGGCGGACAGTCATCGGGCTCCACCCACTGTACCCCTAGAGTCCAGTAGAGGGCGGAGCCTGTATGAGATAGAACGAAGGTGACGATATGGAAACCCTAGTTCTATAAGCACAGACGGAGCCCTCTACCGATGAGCCCTGCCGCTCTGAGCCCGTCTGCTGAAGAGGCAGTCGGAGGCTGAGGCAGTAGGGACACTGCTATTTATACGTCACACACACATTGGTAGCAACGTCCTATTGGTCGGCTACATGCACAATAAAATTTCAGTGGGCGGTGATTGGAGGAGGTAGTACCCATAGAGTCCAGTAGAGGGCTCCTCCTGTGCTTATAGAACTATGGTTACCATATCGTAACCTTTGTTACACACACAAACACAGACACCTACAAAAACCAATGACAGCAGCTCCATAGAGGACAGGTATTTCTCAGTTATTATTCTTCCCACAGAAATCTAAATGGACTTATGCTTTCAGAAAATGCCTCTCTGACATGCAATTTACTGAGCAATGCCCTCATTAATATAATAATACATGATTTTGTTGGTTTAATTACAAAGTTTTAACTACGCCTGGTACCCTGGTTGTTGGATACACCTTCCTGTACTCAATATGCTTATTCTACACAACAGAAGTGTGTGTGCATCTGGTTTAGTTTAGGAACACATACAAAGAAGTCAAAAAAGACAAAAAACCACCTACATTTTGACAGGTTACAAAAGAATACAAGAGAAGATTCACATTTCAGTACGACATTATCCTAGTTTTATTCGGCAGAGGCAAAGACGTTTATCATGTGGTCTCACCCCGAACGTTCCTGTTTGTTCATAAACAAAAATGTCAGCTTAAAATGTTCACTTGCTGCAACAGTAATCACCCATCCATTATGCAATGTGGGCAGAGCTCAATGAAGGTGTGTTTTAAACATGATGCAATACATCCACATACAGAGTTGATGAAAGACAACAAGAAGATGCCAAAAGATGAGAAGGCAGTAAAAACTGGGGCAAAGTCCCATCTACGGAAGTGGAAAGTCTTTCAACTTGAGCTAACGATTTGCAATTATGATGGTGTTTCTTCTTTCACTATTGACAAACTCTTCCTTGAAAAAATAATCTTTTTTTAATAGCTCATCTCAGAGGTGGAGCAATAGTGGAGCAGTCACCATTCAAACATGCAGGTCAAAGTGTGTCCTCTGATCCCCGCTGGAAGTTATGTTGTTACGTTCCACTCAGTTCTTTAACTATAAACACATCAAGGCCACTGCCAAATAATTTTAAGCGCAGCTAAATACAAATGTAGCTTTGATTTTATTATTCCAATTGGTAAAAAAAGGTGTGAGCAGAAAACAGTCTGATGTCTTTTTCTCTGTTGCTCTATTTCTTATGGATCACTAGCAGCTTTTAGTGTGGTTATCATACGAGATGGCAAATAAATCCGTTTCTACTGTTCTCTAATAGGAGCAGATCGAGACAGTAAATGAACTGTGGCTGTATTACAAGTACCCTGGGAACTGGACAATTAGACCACTGTGAGCACACAAAAACACAGACACACACACACACACACACACACACACACAAGAGGTAACAGTAACAGTTCTTTCCATTACTGCAGGGGAGAGAAACAGTTGTTGTGACACACATAGATATACACCAGCTTACATATGCCTGCACACACAAAGTGACAGTCTATAGGTGAGGAAAATTGGGAATTATATATACACAAACAATGGTAGACAATTGCAAAAAATTCCCTGTAAAAGCACACACATACACACTGACACACAACACCTGAAAATCTAATGTTAGTGATACAGCAGGACATTGTTTATGTGATGTGCTGGACAGTGGAGCTGGTTAACCGGCCTTAATGTCATCGCCAATCAGATGCCCACAAGGCAGTGGGTGTCAACCTGTACCGAGAATATTTGAAACTACTTTGCTACAAGCTCAACTGCTGCTGACATCTTCAGAGCTGCAAAACTGAAAAGAAACAAATAAACAGGCTTAACGTGTATGGGCTGATTACCACTTACCTTTATTTAAGATGCTAGTTATGATGTGCCATGTTTCAGATAGATGTCAATCCTGTCTGCTCTCAGAATGAGCACCTGTCAATACTTTCTTTGTCCAAAGTGTTTGTTTTCACGTGACATCACGTCCCAAGGAAAACGATCCCTTGGAGGTAAAAAAGACGTTATTTTCCGCTGCCCGCAAGCTAGGAAGCAAGTGATACACTGTTATTTAGTTTGTTAATTTTGTGTTGCCAAAATGCCGGACAGTTATGCTATCAGATGCAATAATCGACAAGGTAAGGTATAAGGTGCAAAGCAAGGATTATACTTTCTGCGTGCGCGAGTACGTGAGGGTCCGCTAGGGTCCGCGTGACAAAAAAATCATCATCGAAGGGGACTATGCTACCAGGGCACCAAGCGATCTACTGTGCATGTCTGGAACGAGTCCACCAAGACTCCTGAAAGTAATATAAACAGAAGAAATCATGTCTGTGGGTTCTGCAGCTGTCTGTGTGCACGTCCCGAGTATTTTCAAGCCTTAAGGGATTCTCCACAAGGTAAATGTAAACATCACTGCAGTCGAGCGCTGGCAGGGACAATAATAATAATAATAATAATAATAATAAATTAAATTTTTAACACACTTTATATTTAAGCAAATCCCAAAGTGCTACATGATAAAACAGGTAAGTGCTACAAATAAAAATACATAACAGCAGAAATACGACAGGGGGTGCTGTATATGGATCGAAAGTAACCAACCAAGTTGAGAGGTTATCCAAATAATGAGGAAGGGAAATTTAATGGCTTTTTCTGTGTCCCCACGGGGAGTCCGGTGTGAGCCGCCGTCCTGGTCCGTAGTTCTGCCCTCCAGGTCATCGCGCATATCACGTGACTGAAAACTATGTTGCTCTGTGCGCACAAGAGGTGAAGTAAAGAAATTTGCTTTCATCTAAGTCTCGTCAGGATACTTAGGTAGGAAACCATACATATATTTAACCTTCAAATTTACCATATTTTCATACTTAAACCACAACATAATAATACATCCAGAATCATTGGAAAGGAAAATGTTAAAACTACTTTTTATCAGAGATTATTTAAAAAGGTAAAATAATGTTTCCACTGTGTTTCACCCTGGCCAGTCCCTACAGCACCCCCTTCACCACTCTAATGCACAATTATGCAGATAAATTATGAATATAGCCTTCATGTGATAAAATAATAACATATTTGGGAGAACACAAATCCGTGTTGGTTGTCTGTGAGAAAAACATATTCTGACTGTCTACATCAGCAAAACAAATAGGAATTAGTGTGAAGCTTTATGCATGCCATACTCCAAGGTCATTACCCAAGGACAAACTAAAGTTGTCAAAATTGTTATGGAAATACATAACGCAACAAATTCAGACCACCTCTGCTGGTCCTTTTACTGTCCCCCTCCATGTTTCTCTCTACTTCCCTTTCTGTTAACCTACACCCATCCCCTGTACCCACCTGCCCCTCTTTCTTGATTTCTCACCATTTCTCCCTCACTGTCTCTTCCAATCCCTCTCTCAGTAGGCAGTCTCCATGAAAAGGTGGTCCACTTTTGAATCTGCTGCTTCTTTGAAGTACAGCCATCTCTACTCCTCTCATATGCAATCTACCTTTCCTGTTCTTTATTTTCCCTCTCTTACCTTCTCTCTTATCTCCTGGTCTATCTTCATCACCCTCCCCCCCTTTTTCCCCACTGCTCTACTTCTTTCCTTACCAAACTTTGGATCGTCATTTTCTGCAACTTTTCTTCTCTCTCCAATTTCTCTTTTTTTCCCCCTTCTCGTCTGTTGTCTCCTCTTCCCCTTTGATCCAGTAAGTACGTATTTCTCCACTGGCTTGGGGGCACTTCTCATTGACCTAACTTGACTTTGACATTGGACAACTTTTGTACACTTTATTAAAGCTTAGACTACCTTCACTCAGCAGAGCTTGCACTGGAAACCTGAAGCACCCCTGCTATCTCTCTACTTTCTCTACCCAGCAGGTGCATTAAAACATACTTGTACCAATCTGCCAACCATGGAGAGAATTTTGTGTTACAACATTATGTATGTACTGTATGCTTCACAGCAGTACGATTACAGTATGATTTTGTTTGATGATTTATTTTCTGATAAGATAAATATTTTGTCCTTGTGTATGCACTTTAAATTCTGAACAGTTTACAGAGTCTGGAAATAAGCTGGTAGTTACAATTACCATGTCAGTTTTATAATATAGCCCCTACACTGAAACATCATATGATGCTTCAGTGTAGGTGCTATATTTCCAATTTCTATTCATTAAGACTTAAAGCTATAGTCATGTAAATAAGAATATGTTTTTGCACAACATATTAATATAGATAGATTTATGTTACAGCTGCAATATTTCAGTTTGAATAAATAGCACTCACAGAGACATACTGTTCAATGTCAAATTGTTAGGTTATGTGTTCAGAAGAGGAGGACATTGAAGTGTAATCCCCTGGGCCCAGCAGGGTTCCTGTGGGACAGCTGGATGAGTACATTGTGTCTTCTAGGTTCAGACAGGATGGGAAAGTCAATACTCAGGAGTGGGCAGAACATATATGAATTTATGTCCGCTACATATGTTTTTTGGTTACTTTTTATGGGGCAACCTTTTCAATACAGTGTCTTTTTGTGTGATTATTTATTCATCATTATGTTACAAAATCAGCTATAAACAGAACACATTGGAAGTGGATCAGTAAAGTGTGCTAAGCAAGAGACTCTTGCCTGTCAGGTGTAAATTAGTTAACAGGTCTGACTTTTGAACACCTTACCATCTGTTTCACCACACCAGCATTTTACCAAGTTTAGGTGAATCAAATGCCACAATTTAATATGCATTCGAATACAGGTGTTACTACTAAGCTCTTGCCATTTTCAGTTAAATAACACAGTCAAGAGTAGTGTTATGTGAGTATGACTGTTGTGGTTGCAGTGCCCCCGGTGCCCCCGGTGCCCCCGGTTCCCCCGGCTCCCTTGTCTCAGTCTCCTCGGTTCCCCGTGCCCGTGTTTCCCCGACGTCCGCCTCTCCCTTCCCTCCACTCCCTCAACCCCATATCTCCTTCAATAAAGCCTGTTCTTCCCCAGAGTTGCGTTTGGGTCCACTCTGTCCCACCACACCGTAACAATGACTATTTATTCATATATTTATTTATGTTTGGGATTTTGCATTTTGATTTATTTCTTTTAGATCTGACTTTAACAGTGTTTATCCTCTAAACAATTTCTTAAAACGCATGCTTACCAATAGAGAGCTTATACTGATTTCATTTGCATTTAAATGTTTAATGTTTTTCCTTTGGGTTCTACTAGACCTGTGCTTATTCTATTGCTAGTTTATATTAAAACTTCTTAACCTAATTAATAATGTTAGTTCTATATTTAAGTGTCATGCCACCCTGTTTCTTTAACCAAAGCAAAGACTATTTGACCAAAGTAAAATACTGGGGTGCTTTTTAAAATAAATTAAAAAAGAGAAAAAAACAAGGAAGTGCTGCAGAAGCAAGTACCTTGGGAGCAGGTAGTCTTTGCGCCTCTGGGTGGCCTTTAATATGTGCTTCAGAAAATCCATTATGTGACTACTTTCAACACGTATCAACTTGCAGCAGTAAATTTGCATCCTTTGCATGTTATACATCTTGTTGCAGTAAGCTGACACTTCTAATTTTAACACTCAGCTCATTTGGCTCACAGCAAAATCTAACATTAGTCAGACAGCAACATGTGTTAGAGAGGCTGAGACTAACACGTACAGATGCTGCCTCAGCGTCCGGAGCGCTGCTGCTCTGCTTATTAGACTCCAAGCCCAATTCAGCTTAGATAGGGCCTTGAGCTCTATATGGAACAGTATACAGCCTATGCACATGCATGTATAAGAACTCACATGCATTTAGATCTATTTGTTTCTGTAACTGAGAGGTAGAAAACGTCAGTTCTAATGAAATGATCTGTATCTTTGTCTGTGCTGTAATTTAAACATAGTACAGTATATTTAATCGTATTTATTTTAACATCTCTCACCTTCTAATTCCAATAAACTGATGGGTACATTCACCCTCTGCCTGCATTATGTACATCATCAGATAGCCTGATAAGGTGACAGCTGCATTAGGCAACACTGCACACCAGCAGCCCCAGATTGCAAGAAGAAGTAACTACTAAAAAACCTGACATCAAGAACCTGCCCTTTCTATCTTGCACATTGGAGTTTAACTAAGAACATATTCTTATTTACAGTAACAATCAACTTGACTGCAGAATCATTTTTTTTTTTTTATCTCTTTCTTTTACCTTCCCTGAACTTCTGCCCTCCACTCCTTTGTGATTCCTTTCTCAGTGTGATAAAATTACTCTCAAGCTACAACATGCAGTTCCCAAAAGAGAATTTATATACATTCAGACACAATACAATATGCATTGGATGCTGTGCTTCTGCACACTACATTTACACAAAACACAGTATCTGGTCACTTCCAGCTGTTAAGGGGGGTGGATCTTGTTTTTCCATTACTCTCTCTGCACTCTTCTCCTTTCTTCTCAACACAGCCCTCCTCTCACAGGTGAGCTCTCCCAGGAATAGTTTAACAGCGGGTGCAGGCAGGGTGGTCACGGTGATGCATGGGTACACAGCATAGCAGTGAGCTGGGTGGCTACATGGGGTGAGGAGGAGGAGGTAGGGAGGCGGGGAAATGAGGGAAGAGGTAGAAATGAAGGCATGAGAAGGCATCCTGAGAGGTGATAAGAACTGAAATAGAGAAGATGGTGGAGGATGAGAAGAAGGATCAGAAAAGAAAAGAGAGGCGAAGAGTGAGACTAGAGGATGGGAAGGGGAGGAAATATGGATGGTAGAAAAGCGAAGAGATGGCCATACTACAAAGAAAAGCAGGAGACCACACCAGTGTGGGGAATCCCACTGGGGAGGGGGGGAGTCAGACAGAGAGACAGCATAGAAAAATCTAACTGCTGCTACAGACTGCAAGGAACTTGGTTTATGGTTTGATCCATTCCTGTCAAATTTGAGCAGTATTCATTTCAATATTCTTTTTCTCCCACTGTGTTTACTGCTTATCATAAAGAAAGAATTTGAATCATTCTCCATTTCTCTATAACAACCCTTTCCTTTTCGCCTTGGAAGATTTCTTACTTTGGCTAATCCTAAAATAGTTTTAAATAGCTTTATCCTATCAGTGATATCACAGTGTCAGCCTCTTGACAGCATGGCCTAGTGAAACCTTCAAAAACTGTAACTGTGATTAAGCATGTTTTAGTGCATTTTTAAAACAAGTGCTGTGCACTTTACATTGCAGCAAACCATCTTTTCATGTGTCTTTCACATATTTTTTTTCTCAACCTTCAGGAAGCCATTGGTAACATCTGTAATCCATTAAAATAAACATTAAATCTACATATTGTTTGTCAAAGTTACATTATGGATTACCCATCTACAGCAAGTGAGCTAGAGCTTGCTTTTTTTCATTTTACAGCATGTGTTAGCAGTATTGGAAAATTAGTTGGGGACACAAACCTTGGAAAAAAACACTGTTATATTAACAACAAACAAGTGCAACTTTTTTATATATCTGCAAAGTCTTACATGCGCATACTTTGACATCCATACCACATGCAAAACCACCCACGAGAACAAACGGGATCTTGACCTAATTAATGCCCCGCGCCCACTCACTCAAGACCATAATCAGGTTTCGTCCTGCTCGGTGACATCCATCATGGCAGCCAGTTTAAGCAACTCTATGATGAAGAAGCACAAATCTGATAGCTGCATTGATTCATGCCATTATGAGATTACTGGCAGGCTTCAATCCAGTAATGCAGTGTTCATATTCTGTCAGTGGTGACTGGTGTTATAGAATATGGCTGTTCACCTTCATATAGTCCTTTATCAAATCAATAGCTGCAAAAATAGTCTGAATTTTTTTTGAGTCTCCGTTCTCATCAATAATTGCTAAAAAGAATGTAAACTCAGTGACAATCAATAATGAGTCATTTAATGAGATAAGTATGGCAGTGAGATTAATTTTTTACAGTTTAAGGAAATATTTTAATCTAGAGTTAGGTTGTTTAAATGTTTAATAAAGTTAGATTGGGTCTTAAGTTTGTCTGTTTAGGATCATCTCCTTGGAAGACTCAAGACATTTTGTTCCACTAGGAGGTCAAAATATTGCAGAACTGTAATTTATTAACTCTAATTTACAAGCCTTACTTAAGTGCCAGTTTCCAGTTTTGGTGAGCACTGTAGAATTGCTGCAGGCCACTTCTGGAAAAAATACTGATACAACTTCACCTATTATTCCATAATGTGAGTGTGAAAACAGCCTATTAGCCAGTGAGGCTGCACTCTGTAGGGCTGATGTGCTCGTAATGGTCCCTCTGGGTGCACTGGAGAGTCCCAATATATCAGTCCAGCTCCCACCTCACACGTCTGTCTTCATTTTCGGGCCCTTTTTTCTGTGGCCTAGGACAGCAGTACCTGCTGCAAAGATCATCTGGTTAGAGAAAAGCTGCCTTCAATTTACCAGAAAAGTGGCATAGGTCACTGTATTTGAAAACTTTTGCTCACCATAATGCTTTCCACCATTTAAAAATAGATGTATTCTCTTGAAATGGCACACTATAAACTAAAGACAAATTATACACAATATTTACTAGATTGAAGAAGATCTAATTCACTCAAGATGACAAAAAAGATACAAATAATCTAAAAAATACAAACAGAAAAAATAAACAGAAAAATTAATAGCGAGTCCCAAATAGCCGCCTACCTCCTTTACTGGCCTGGTGTGGGAACACATTGACAAATAAACGCCTGCCTTTATTAAACACCTGGTCTGATTTTATAGAAGTTCTTTGGATGTATAAAACCTCTTAAACCCCGTGGGGCTGCCCGCTCTAGCTGCTTTTAAGCTGCTTCTAAGCTGCTTAGATGTTAATACAAATATTGATGTTTAAACGTATGATCAATATGTCAATACGGGCATGCTGAACATCGTTAGATCGGTTAGATTCTCCACAATACCACTGTTAAGTTCATTTAACGGAAGCAACAAGACCCAAAGTCTAATTCTTCTACATTTACCGGTGTAACCCGCATGGCTACAAGAGAGGAAAAGGGGAAAAATGTGCTGACTCAGGTTAACTTTGAAGCGCTCATTAAGTCTGCTCGTTAAGTCCGAATGTGTCCGTTCCTTGATTATTTATGTTCCTTAGTCTGTAAGCGTCCACCGATCAAAAGAATCAAAACAGCTTTTCAGAAAAATTTATCCAAGTTGTGAATCCTGTCATGTGAAGTCCATCGCTCTCTGTCTGCTAACTTCTCTCATCCTGCACCGTGTTGTTGTTTTCGTTACGTTGCTGCCTTCAAAATAAAAGCGCATAAGCTGTCTGCTGGAGCCAGATCAAATGAATGACGTGTATTTGATATTATTTAATCATTTTTACATAAGTATTATTCTGCTCGAAATAAATATATTGTTTCACAGTAGTTACAGTTTTGTGCAAAAAGAATTAAAGGCCTGTCCCATATGGACGCCTGTCCCAAATAAAGGCACGGTCATTTCAGTGACTTTACTAAATAAAAGCCCGGGCTATTATTCAAAGTTTTAGGTATATAAACATCTATTGCGGCCCTGCGATGGACTGGCGACCTGTCCAAGGTGTACCCCGCCTTTCGCCCAATGTAAGCTAGAATTGTCTCCACCCCCCGTGACCCTGTACGCAGGATAAGCGGTTGACGATGGATGGATGGATGGATGGACATCTATTGCTGATTGAGGGATCTTCTTCCATTTTGACTCTATATCACAGAAAAATAATATAAATGCAACACTTTTGTTGGTCGCATTTTCCATGAGCTTTGTGGATCAGAAAACCAGCGAGAATGTGGTGTGACAGCCATTTGCGTCATGCAATGCGACACATTTCCTTCACATAGAGTTTATCAGGTTGTGTATTGTAGCCTGTGGAAAGTTGGCCGACTCCTTTTTAATGGCTGCGAGAAGTTGCTGGATATTTGCAGGAATTAGAACATGCTGTCTGTAGAGTTTGTAGGCAATGGAAGAACTGGGATGTTTTCAGCTTCCAGGAATGGGGCCATGCATTATTGTGCTGCAACACAAGGTGACGACGGCTGATAAATGGCACAACAGTAGGCCTTTTTGTCACAGTATCTGTGCATTCAAATTATCATCAATAAAATCCAACTGTGTTCGTTGTCCTTAGCTTTTGTACGCTTAAGAACACGTTCCAACACGTTCATATTTTTGTTAAGTGTAATTCACTGACTATACAATGCAAATTTCTTTTGTTGTGGTGTATCTCTTACTCACAAGTATATTTACTTCTTTTGAATTTTATTTCCCATTAAAAAGTGTGCTGTGGGCAGGAGGTCTAAAGCACATAGTCAAGGTAAGGTAACTGGGCATGTGAATACTATAACAGCTTGGATATGTGAGTGATGCTTGACCTAACAAAGGCAGAACACTTACGGATACACACACTCATGCCAATACAATTTTTTAAATATGCATGTGTATTAACGCCACATAACAGGGACCCATGTTGTTTTACAGACCAGAGGAATGATCAGCTGTGTAAAATATTGGTAGAAATCCAACCTGTCTGTGTGTGTTTTTGGGCATGATGCTTATGGAGTAGCTTGCTTGTTTTTTATTTATCTGAAAAAAATTACAGGTTTCTAAAAGTACATGTTATTGATTAAGCCTGTAAAGAGATTCTTCAAAGCAGCAAGCCCAAAAACAAACAGCTCTGACCTGAAACTTATTCCTTGAATAAGGACTTCACTGATTTCATGGGGCTTGAGTGCTTTAACATTCTTTTCAAAAAAGTCATTACATTTTTAAAACTTTTACCTAACTTGTAACTTTTGCAATTGATATCTTCAAGATTAGATTTCATTTCGCACCCTGTTACACAAAGCGACTGCAGAATACACTGTCAGAGGATGACAGGAGTAACTGAAGAGGCATCTTATCCAGTATCTTCAAACAAGTCCAGTTGCCTTCAATTTAACCTTCCTTGGATAACTATGACCTGGATGACTGAGAATCTTCACAGACGTTAAATTGACTATATGTACCCGTTGTTTGATGTAATATCAAGATTCCATGAAAAACAGCCCCAGAAAGTACAAAACATATGATGACAGGGGTTAACACAACAAAACACAAAGGCAAATGATAATAACTTTACAAACAAACAAAAAGGACGAAGAAAATCATTTGGGAATCGAAAATCACTGGGGTTTAAGAATCTGACTATGTAATTGCAACGTCTCCAGTTGAATTCCATTTTCTTTAAAGTCATACCCATCTCATTCCCAACACAATTCTTGTCACCTCCATACTGGCTTACATCCCATAGACCAAACAGGCCAAGAAATACTTCACTGAAATCAGTCTTTGTATTTTTAGAAGATGTAATTTATATTGACACGTAAGACGTATTAGCTTCTATTAAAGGGATCCAGCATCAAATTGTACACCTCAAAGTTGCGTTGGTGATAATAAACAGAAAGTCATGCAAGAAACTGGCAACAAGTTCAGGCCATAACTTTCCTCCTACCCGATCGATGATTTAATTTAAAGCTCAGCATCAGTGTGAGTCTCCAAACTGGTCCGAATCAATATTCTCAAGTGAGGTCTATGGGTAGGGAGAAGTTTTCTGCTAGAACCTGCATCAGGTGTCAATGTCAGCTGGTCCGCACATCAACACTGTATCCTAGCAACGCAACATGCACTTCTGTTTAAACACTGCTGTTTAATAAAAGCAGTGTTTGTTCTTTTAAGGGCCTCTAAATTACATTTGCAAATTTGAGTATTCACTGTGTTAATTTCTAGACTCAACCAAAACACACAGGCAGTTGAGTGGCCACTTGTGAACACACAATCAAAGAGGGCCACTTGACATACTATTGAGTGGACAAGTGGCTGGCTTGAGTTTAGACAGGACATTAGCTTATTGTGTGGTTACACAGAAATGCTCCACAGACCAGGATTCACTCAGACGTCACTGCATGAGCA
>NW_024043807.1:2500-8225 GCF_014851395.1 Micropterus salmoides
GCAGCTGAAATCGAGACTCATCAGACCAGGAAGGTTTTTCCTTCTTCTGTTGTCCAGTGTTAGTGAGCCTGTGTGAACTGTAGCTTCAGCTTCCTGTTCTCAGCTGACAGGAGTGGCCCCCGGTGTGGTCTCCTGCTGCTGGAGCCCGTCTGCTTCAAGGTTCAATGTGTGGGTAGAACCTGGTGACCTGCTTCACTTCATCAGAGAGGAGGGAGCTGCTGATTTGTAGTGAGGGGTTTCATTCTGGCTCCAACAACCAGTCGCCCCCCAGTACTGAAGACAGTCATAATGAGCTGAAGCTGCAGAGCAGGGTCTCTTTTTCTGAGGATATTAGTAGCCATAGTCATATTATTCTAATTTGGGGGGGTCCTTAGTTCCCTCCGGTACCCCTCAGACTGTCGTGAGTTAAAATGTTAAAATGTTCTGCATCGTTTGAATTATTGTCTATCCTACAATTTATAAATCATCTATATAATGTATGTAATATATAACATGTGTCCAATCCAACGAGTCCACTAAAACTTCTAAATTGACTTTCAATCGGCCCAGCAGGAGTTGAGATACGACCACTTCTGGTTGAAAATGTCAGAAATGCATCCAGCTTCCTCAATAACCTGCGAAACCACTTCAGTATTGTCCAAATCGGCCAAGCAGTTTCTGAAATATTGTACATATGGTGATTATGCAAATTCATGGAATTTCATGATCACACATATGTGATCATGCCAATTGTCCAACATATGCAGGTTAGCATCTGGCAGTTTCTGAATGTTGGACATTTCTAACATGAAACCTTTCTGGGTTCACGTTGCTGACACGAAGAGTAGGATACAGGCGTTTCCCCAGTTTACAGGGAACCAACGAAGAAGAAGAGCAGCTGAAACTAACCAGCACTGAACACAGCTCTCTGTACTAAGCTACTTTTTATTTGATACCTGTCTGTCTGTCTCTCTCTGTCTGTCTTCATCCAGTCCACGAGTACCTCCAGTTCTGTTCGTCCTACAGCGCTCAGTCAGCAGCCAGCTTCTACCAGCGACCTTTGACCTCCAGTCAGCGATACAGTAACAGGCAGCGAGAGGTGGAGACTGCTTACCAGCTCACACACCTGGAAACACACCTGGAAACGCACCTGGACACAAACACTCAAGACTCCGCCCCCTCACCTGAGCTGCCTGCTCCAGTTCTACCACCAAAGAAGAGACTGCAGGTACACGCAGGTTGACTGATTGACGCCTACAGCCACGATCCTCCAAATACAAAAAACATCTAAAGGATGAAAACAATCATTTCACCTGTGGTCCTTCGGCTCAGGTGTTCCTGACTGATATTTATATTTCACGTTAAGGCGTACTGGAGACCTGCAAGCTGCTGGGAGGCTTTTAATTTGACACTTTGAACTTTAAACAAAGTGTTGAATTCATTTAAAGGCAAACAACGAAAGGTGAACAAATGAATTAGTTCATGAGGAAAGAGAAAGTGAGACGGTCACCTGATTTCATTAAATTTTCTGCCGTCTGTTTCTGACTTTCATTTAGAAATCAGCAGAATAATGTCCAAGTGTTTGATTCACAGAAACAAACACTTGGACATTTAGTGTCTCGAGGATTGATCAGAAACACAGAGGAGATGTTGTTTCTGCAAACATCTGGTCTGTAATAATATATCTCCAGAGGCCTGTTATCAGTAGCCATCACCCTGTGCTCTAACGACTCGCTCTCTTTGCTAATCAAAGTTTATAATTTTTAAAGGCTGATTTATCATTAGAAAACCCTTAATCAATCACATCGTGCTGATCAAAGAAGATATAAAACTGGCCTTCTTTAGACTTGTTGAGGATCTGGATCATCAGCAGCTGTTGATTCTATTAGATGCTCAAAACAGCCAGAAACACAGAACTTCCTTCTGAAGCTCGTCAGTTTGTTTTTGTTCTGAGAAATGAAGCTGTTCCTTTATGTTTGGTTAACATGTCAATTAGTCTTAATCAGGTTTCAGCCAGTTATTTTAAACCCCAATTAAAGCTGGCGACCGATCTGACATGAACAGTTTCAGGCCAATCTCTAATCTCGCTGTCCTTTCAAAAATCACTAGTTGCCAACTTAAATCACATTTGGACTCACACAATGTTTTAAATACAGACAAAGGTTTCGGATCAGGGCACAGTACAGTAAACACCACTTGTGGACCATGATTACTTGGTGCTGGCATTGGATGCAAAGCGGCTAAATGGCTCCACTTTATCTGACCAGTTGTCCATAGATAAGGTTAAACATGCTGATGACATGTCCAATCCAGTCCTTGTTACGAAGGGTGTTCCACAGTGATCAGTTTTGGGATCTTTGCTTTTTCTAGTTTGCATTAATAATGTTTGTCCCAAGTTCAAATTCTGTAAGTATCAATCTGTATGCAGATGATGCAGTTATGTACTCTTGTGCCCCCACAGCAGATACCGCCTTGAATACCCTGCAAAATGCTCTATCAGATCAGAAACTGCTTTAAAACTCGATCAAAACTACAGTTATGAATTTTTCCCCTGATCAGGTATGAAGGTAGAACCTGTCTGAGCCTGGTCTGGATTCAGTCCGTTAATAATTACAAATATTTGGGCATTTGGTTGGACAAAAACTTATATTTTCAGCCAATAGAAAGAAAAGATGGCTTTTTCTCTGCAACAAAATGTGGGGGTGGTGATGGACAGTGGATAAGACATGCATTGGTGTGAGAGACCCGGGTTCAATCCCCCACTGTGACCCATCCACCAGTGTGTCCTGTACAAGACACTTAACCCCTAGTTGCTCCAGAGGCGTGCAACCTCTGACATATAGAGCATTTGTAAATCGCTTTTTATAAAAGCGTCAGCTAAATGAACAAATGTAATTTTAATTGTAAAAATGATGATAATTAACCAATTATCAAACTGACTTCTGTTGAAAATGGATTAGCTGATGAATCGTTAAATGTTGTTGTAGTGACTGACTGAGTTTACGGTACCAGCCACCCTCACTGGTTTCAGCAGGACTTTGTTAAGACCATTTGGTCTGTTATTATTCAGCCGTTATCAACCAGCCCAGTCATTATCAATTAGCGATATGATGCTGATCATCAGCTGATCATGTCAGTAACAGTTTGATGACGTGAGCGAGCAAACGGTCCACGCCCTGTGGGACCTGGTCTTTGGTCTTGTATAGGGGAGGTTAGAATGTGTCCATCAAAAAGCTTCATCGTGTGACGATGATGAAGAAGCAGGAGCGCTGTGACCTGATCACTCTTATTGATCACCTGATCTGTTTGTGTGGTCATCAGGATCCAGCTGAGAGCGACGATCAGAATGAGGAGACGCAGCGCAGAGACAGGTGACACACACACACACACACAGACAGGTAACACACACATTTACACTGGAGCACCCAGTGACGCCGCTCCGCTCTGCAGTTCTCAGGGTCTCCAGCAGGAGGCGGAGCCCGGCAGGAGGAGCAGGGAGCAGCAGGATGAGCAGCAGGAGCAGGAGGAGGTGTTACTGACCAACCACAAGGAGATCCTCCACAGAATCACAATGAAACCTGAGGTACGGTCCTGACCCTGACCTCTGACCTCTCTAGAGCGCCTCACCTCTAACTGATCTCTGTCTGTCTCAGGAGGAGGAGGGGCCGGATGTGAAGGCAGCCTCACCTGACATCCTATTGGTCTACGCCACAGAGACGGACAAGAGCCCCGGTGAGTCCTCGCCTCCCCTTAGCTGTGGTAGAGATTTGTTTTTCTTGTGTGAAATTTTCACAGCAAATATTCACATCTGCTTCAGAATCAGAAAAAGAAGCAGAGCGTCTGTGGCTCACACAAAAACACACGTGGACCAGATGATTTCAGGAAGTGGAGTTCAGGACTAGGGACTTCATCTGAGAGAGGGAGTAGAGGGAGGCAACAGAAGAAAAGAGTCCAGTGGTGGAAGCTGATCACAGTTTGATGGACTGTCAGGATTAAACTACATCAGTAGTGATGAAACAGACATTCAGCCGCGGTCATGAAAAGATTCAGTTCAGTCATTACACCTGACCACAGACGGTATAACAGTATTGGGCGTAGCCGCCGAGACGTCCTCCGTTGGTTTATGGACCGCCTTTTTGAAGCCTGAAGCATTTTGCCTGTCGCCATCTTGTTTTTTTGTAACCGGACGTAACATATTTGGACAAGAGGGCGGAGCTAGCTAGCTTGGTCAGCAAAGTGCATCTGTAGTTCACATTAACTGTGATAGTAGCTGGGATGCTAATTTTGGCTAGTGACAAACAGGCTTAAAGAGGTGGTATTCTGCTTTTTGGCCTGTTTCTCTCCTTTATTCATAGTTTTCAGTCACGTGACATGTGCGGTGACCTGGAGGGCAAAACAACGACCAACATAGCGGCTCACACTGCGACTCCCCCATAGAGACGCCGCAAAAGCAGTCAAATTTATTTGGATCACCTTCCAACTTAAGAAAAAGAAAGATATGAACACAAACTGAAAGTGTTGGGTTACAGTATTGCTGCCGCTTTTACCGTTAAAAACCGCCAGGTCCCTGACGCCGCTCGACTGCGGTAATGTTTACTTTTACCTCTGGGGGAATCCCTCTCCTAACACAGCTCAGGCTTGTCTCCTCGATTAGTAAATCACACAACAACCATCCAGCATTTTGGCAACGCAAAAAGTAACAAACTCAAAGTAACAGTGTATCACTTGCATATTGGTTGGCAGGGAACGGAAATAACGTTTCATTGGAGTGTGACGTCACGTGAAAACATCACTCAAATGAATTGAGTTCTGTCCTTTTTGTGCCTGTAACAGGTTTGCAAAGTGAAAAAGCCCAAAGTGAGTTCCCATCTCCCACAGAAAACTCTGCTCTGAACTGAAAACTGCTCGTTTGTAGTCCAGCAGCTTCCCTGTGACATACAGGGATGAAAGCTAAACGCGCCTCATAAACGCTCGCCGAGCGGCGACTCCGACACGCCCTCAGAAACAGCGAGCTGCAGCACACAGCTCCCTCTCCCTTCCAAACACTAGCTACCCTCCAGGCAGTCAGTGGACAGAAAGTTGTTCCTGTGATGTAGAGACAGAGCTTAGTTAAAACTTTATGGATACAGATTAATAATCACGCTCTGAAACTCTCGCTGCAGTCCGTGTGCCGAGCCGGTCGGCAAACGTACGGCTGAACCCGAGCCGTTTACCGGCTTCTCGCTGACCCGCCTACTCTGCTTCTGATTGGCTAGTAGTCCTTAACTAGGAACTGAGCATGTGCAACTCCAACAAAGATCATTAGAGACAAGATGTATCACTCCATAGCTAAAACGAAGCCTTCAACACAGGCTGAAAAGAGGAGCTGCAGCAATGTGCAGTATGACAAAAATATAACCATGGAAACCTGCTCGGTAAACACCTGAATAAGTTGAGGAACCTGGAAATGAAGATTTTCAGCAGCGCTGAACAGAATTTACACAGAGCAGCAGATACGAGTCGCCTCTATCCTGATTGACAGGTCGTCCTAAAGCTCTCCTGCTTCCTGGTCTCTGTTCCTCTAAATGGGACCATAATTACTAAATGAACATCATGCTGTGTTGAAGAAGACTTGAAACTAGCGACTGAGACCAGAAACTCATCAGGGTGTTTACTGAGGGAATAAATCAGCTGACAAGTGGAAACAGTTTCTCACAGACTTCTATACAATCCAGGGAGTCGCCCCCTGCTGGCTGTCAGAGAGAAC
>NW_024043808.1:0-7589 GCF_014851395.1 Micropterus salmoides
ATGTTCTGAGAATAATAAATGTTCATTACAATTAGTACTCCAAGTATTTTCTCCTACCCCAATATTTGTACACAAAAACTAAAGACACAGTACCATATCTACAAGCGGCAATATTTACCTTCAACATCCTGCAGGTAATCTCTCCAGAACGGAACAACATGTTCCTCTGCCTTTCTCTTGTTGCATGTATGCCATGTAATACATTAGTTTGATTTGAGAACCCAAAATAAATCTTTTAAACTTGCCAAACATAATTTCAAATCCAGTTAAGTCTAGAAAAAGCTAGCAATCAGAAGAACCAGGAGAAAAACTATTGAAGTTATTGTTGCCAATATGCCTCAATGGTGAAAACTGTTGTTGAAATGTGTGCAATAGCTTATTTTACATACTTACAAATAGTAATGTGTTGTCTGGAACCTGGTTTTCTTTGTGTTTACTTGTAGCTTAGTTTATTAGAATAACAGTCGCTTTTAATTAAAATACAGAGTACATGTTCAATGTTTTGTTGGTACTTTCAATAAAATTTTCCTTATTTGGTTTCTGTCTCTATTACACAAACCTTTCAAATGCCCCGCAGACTGGCTTCCTTGAGCAACCGTAAAAATTCTCTCCTAGGGCCTCCAAGGTCCACAGCCCCTTCATCCATTCCCAAGTCATCTGAAAACTTGATGCACATCTGGTACGTGGATTGTAGGACAGTCGTCTGAAGGCACGCAGAGCCCCATCCAGTACTGAAGACCTATTAATGTTGAACCTGCATCTTTGGTTAGTGTCAATTTGGGATGCAAGACTGAGGAGCACCTCCTGTGCTGATTTTATGTTTTGGTGTTCAGTGCCCTTTTAAAGAAAATTAAAAAATTAAGATAGGGATAAGATTATACTTTCTTTGTTATCCTTACATATCTATGTCAAATAAGCATAGGTCTAATTCCCCTGTAACCATTACTGCTAACTACATTCTAAACTATACAATACCATTTTTATTTGTTTTCATATCATTATCCATGGCATTAATTTTCACAAAAAAAAACAACTAAAAAACTCCCAACTACTCAGCATTAGTCACGTTATTTTAGTTAGTTGAACAAAAAGGAATCTGAAGGATAAAGAAAATTTTATATGAATTTATATGAATGCATTGGTTTGAAAAACAAAACAAAAAAAGTTCTGGCTCATCACTGAAAAAGCCAATTCAATTTTCAAACTGTAATAGTTTGCATCAAATGCAATATTTTTTTAAACACACAGTAGCTCATTTGTTAATATAACTGAAACATCCTCAACATCGTTTCCTCCATTATTCTCTACCAAAACCCTGTGTATTACTTACTGCAAAGTCCATAGTCTCCCTAAAATCCTCATACGTGTCAAGCAATGGCAACTTAAGGCAGCTGATGCAGGTGTTTTCCATAGGCAAATGACATCTGGAGCTGACAGACTGATCATGCAGGAAATCATTGATGGTTGAGGGGAGAAGCCAACTGGAGGGATGACACTTGCACCTGTTGCAAAAGCTAAGATTTTACTTAGCTTTGATGGTCCCTCTTGATCTAACTCAAAAGAAGAAGCACACACCAAAGAGAACAATGAGAATTTACAGCAGCAATTATACCAGTAAAAAGGTAAAAGTACCATATAGAAAGCTTAAAAAAGGAATGAAAGACAGAAACAGAGAAAGGTAAGCACCAGATAAAAAGGAGGTAAGGAGACTGAGTGAAAAAAACAGCATATAAAATGTTCCAAAAGGTAGGTAATGGAAAGACAATTCTATACAGGACAGACTGCAAAGATAAACTTAGAGTAAAGAAGATAGAGGAAGGGAAGATGAGCAAAATATAAAAGTAAGAATAAATTTTAAAAAAGGGGAAAAAAAAAGAGAGGAAACGAGAGAAAATACAGGAACAGAAGTTAACAAATTGCCAAGAAAGTTGAACTAAAGCAAAGGTTAGTGAAAAACCACAATCATTTTTGTTCATGTTCTGAGAATATAATGTTCATTACAATTAGTACTCCAAGTATTTTCTCCTACCCCAATATTTGTACACAAAAACTAAAGACACAGTACCATATCTACAAGCGGCAATATTACCTTCAACATCCTGCAGGTAATCTCTCCAGAACGGAACAACATGTTCCTCTGCCTTTCTCTTGTTGCATGTATGCCAGTAATACATTATGTTTGATTTGAGAACCCAAAATAAATCTTTTAAGACTTGCCAAACATAATTTCAAATCCAGTTAAGTCTAGAAAAGCTAGCAATCAGAAGAACCAGGAGAAAAACTACATTGAAGTTATTGTTGCACAATATGCCAATGGTGAAAACTGTTGTTGAAATGTGTGCAAATAGCTTATTTTACAGCATACTTTACAAATAGTAATGTGTTGTCTGGAACCTGGTTTTCTTTGTGTTTACTTGTAGGCTTAGTTTATTAGAAAAACAGTCGCTTTTAATTAAAAATACAGAGTACATGTTCAAATGTTTGTTGTACTTTCAATAAAATTTTCCTTATTTGGTTTCTGTCTCTATTACACAAACCTTTCAAATGCCCCGCAGACTGGCTTCCTTGAGCAACCGTAAAAATCTCTCCTAGGCCTCCAAGGTCCACAGCCCCTTCATCCATTCCCAAGTCATCTGAAAACTTGATGCACATCTGGTACGTGGGATTGTAGGACAGTCGTCTGAAGGCACGCAGAGCCCCATCCAGTACTGAAGACCTATTAATGTTGAACCTGCATCTTTGGTTAGTGTCAATTTGGGATGCAAGACTGAGGAGCACCTCCTGTGCTGATTTTATGTTTTGGTGTTCAGGTGCCCTGTTTAAAGAAAATATAAAAAATTAAGATAGGGATAAGATTATACTTTCTTTGTTATCCTTACATATCTATGTCAAATAAGCATAGGTCATAATTCCCCTGTAACCATTACTGCTAACTACATTCTAAACTATACAATACCTTTTGTAGATATAAACATAAGTTTCTTGTTCCAGTTTTACATGTATTTTGGTACAGTGCGAATCTAACAAGCAATGTGATGCAACACTGGAAAGTGCAAGCTAAGAAACCATTGCATTTAATTCATGGACATAGCATGTAAAGGGTACCTGCATCTCTTTATCATTGAACACAACTTCTATTATAGCCTCTACATAGGCATGATGGGAACATCTGAGGGTCCTGCCTGCTGTTTCTTTCCACAGGCAACATTATAACAAGTCTAAACATTATAATAAGCGCACTGTGCGTAAGCTAATAACACAAACAATCATAATATTTGGTATCTTCATTGAACAGCCATTAAACATTCCCAGTACTCGTGAAAATAAGTGAAGCCCTTGTCTAATGACAACAAAAGGTGATTGGAGTCAGGAGTTAGAATACCGGAGTTCAGTCAATGAAACAGATTGGAAGTGTGCGTTAGAGCAATGTTGCTATCCAAAGATTTTGAGTTTGCTATTCACAGGAATCATCTGCTCATGTGAACTATGCCTCACAAAAAGAGCTCTCAGAAGACTAATGATCAAGAATTGTTGATTTGCATGAAGCTGGAAAGGGTTCCCAGGTCATCTCAAAGAGTTAAGATATTCATCAGACCACGGTTAAACAAACTGTCTATAAATGGAGACCATTTTGTTATGTGGCTACTCTGCCTAGAAGTTGCCACTTAACTAAGATAACTCAAGAAACACAACAAAGAATACTCAACTAGGTACAAAAAATTAAGTTCAGTATAAGCTAGCAGAAGAGCTTGAGGTTATGCTTCAATTACTAAATCCAAGGCTTCACTTTTTCCACCAGTACTCTGAATGTTTAATGTCTGTGTTCAATTAAGACACCAAATATTATATACTTGCATTCTTAGCTTAAAGACAATGTATTTGCCTAAACTTTATTTACTTTATTACCAATTCATGTAGAAAAACAGATAATTCCAGCGAGTTCACTGACTTTTTCTTACCACTGTATCTGAAATGACTGCACTTTCAATTAAATCAATGTCATGTTAACCACTTAGTCACTTACACATGACTCTCAAGACTGGCCATTATAGCCTGGTTTAATTCCTCATCATCAGATGAAAGGTCTGAGATGGAAGTCATGATCGAAAGGTAGGCAGCATAATCGTCATTGCTAGTTGATGGAGTCTGGTCCTCTGTGGTAACACTATCTAAGTGAATGACACTGGATGCTTGCTGTGATGCAGAGGGCTGGTTAACTATGGTGGTGATATCACAGGTCACTTGCTGTGCTGCAGAGGGTTGGTTAGCTCTGGTCCTTCTTGTGACAGGATAACTTGAAATCTGTGTTGATGCAATTTGATTCTCCTGGCCCTCGTAGTTACACGACCACAGGTCTGACTGGCGGTGGTAGTGCTGTGGTTACTAGATGCTGATGTAGTGTCAACCTCCACACAACTGTCCTCTGAATCTGTGCTGTCAAACTACAATACAACAAAAATTATGTATTTAAAATTTTAGGGTTAAGCCCAAAACTGTATCCTCTAATTGAGGCAGAAACTGCTTCACATTATTTTAAATGGCTTACCGGAAATGGAAGATTGCTTGATGGCCGAATGTACACCGCCTTTGATCTAAATACCTTGTGAATCATAAAGCCACTCAAGTCCTGACCCTCACGCAACTTTGGTGAAACCAGTTTGTTTCCACATGCACATACACATCAAAAGTTCAATACTGAAAAAAACAAAAACACAATAAATCAAATTCAATTATATTCAACTCAACTTTCTGCATGAACTAATATGCAATGTCGTAATGTAACAACAATATATACCTGACATCCTCAGGAATTCTGTCCTTGAATGCTTCTCTTATCTCTGCAATGACCGTCCTGCAGTCTCATGATTTCCTGATTTCAAAGGCACTTAAAATAAAGGCACTTTCATGAAGCCGTCTTTTGTTTTGTGTTGGCAGACTTTGTCCCACGCAGAATCAGGTAACAATATGACATCCTTGTTGAAGGTAGGTGATTTGGGGTAGTAGGCCTAAAAATTAAAGCAACATCATTACAAGTAGTCATTTAGCAAACAAAGTGACTTAGCATCAAGGCAAGACAAGCAAACATTTACTTGAAAGAGCCTTGTCTCAATACATAATCCATTACATAAAACTTCTGTAATTGGAACACCTGCTTATTCACATCAAGAGAAAGATAAATATATTAATGACATAGAACGACCACACAAACAGATTTATTTGATTTATATTACTTGTCTAGTTAAACTATATAAAACAAGAATCAAATAGTCATCCCAAGAAATGTAGCAAATGGTCATTTTATTGTTATTTCTCCTCAAAGTGTGGCTGTACTGTACTCTCTGTACTCTTGCTAAAGTGGTTTACCAATGAAAAATGATTATTGGAATACCCACATAGCCAAGTGTAGCCTACTCTCATGCCTCACCCTTCTCCCACAGACGTGAGAAGTGGGCTGACATCCAGTTAGTCTAATGCCAAAACAGGAGATCAAATATCTTAAAAAAACACTACATTTGTATTTAGCAATTTTATCAGATTATAATAGATTTTAACGTTTAAAAGAGCAGCTGGATCAATGCTGAATTAACGGGCTTTATGAAATGGTTTGACAGCAAAATGCAAAATTAGTTGTCATTTCAAGGTGTTTGGTAATGTTAATCGAAAATGCCTGACTTAACACTAGGTCAGTTCTGACTAATTATTTAGTTTCCTTCAATATGCTGCTACTTGCCCAGCTCTAGCTGTTAATTTAGATCAGTTCGTTAGCCAGGCAGTATATTTTATCTCTCTCAAAAAGGCGAAATCTTTGTGTCTGTTTGTCTTTTGATTATATCAAGAAGTTCATCCAATTGACCTCATACGTGGCGAGCATGTTGCTGCGGACCCAAGGCAGTACAGTGAAGCCCCTGTTGAGGGCTGACAAATTTGATGCAATGTTTCTGACATTGTTGAGACAACGGCTGGACATTTTAAAATGTTATTTAAGAGGCAAATGGCTTCATTAATTCGCTCCTGGTCCACCATCATCTCATGACAATCATGATTGAGAAGGTGGACCACACTAAAATTCCCGCTTCTTCTAACTTTATCAAAGATAGCCATTCAGCAACTGAGAATTTATTCCCATTTCCGTTTCAATCAAACTTGCTTCTGTTTCAATCAAACTCTATCACACAACTATTCTCATTCATATGGACTATCATTCTGTCTCACACACACTACTATACTCTCTCACACACACTACTATGCTCTCTGTCACATATACTACTATACTCTCTCACACACACTACTATACTCTCTGTCACATATACTACTATACTCTCTCACACACACTACTATACTCT
Source organism: Micropterus salmoides (assembly GCF_014851395.1). Taxonomy (NCBI): domain Eukaryota; kingdom Metazoa; phylum Chordata; class Actinopteri; order Centrarchiformes; family Centrarchidae; genus Micropterus; species Micropterus salmoides. The sequence continues at coordinate 6,345 of NW_024043808.1, forward strand.
CTCACACACTACTATGCTCTCTGTCACATATACTACTATACCTCTCATATACACTACTATACTCTCTCACACACACACACTCTCTGTCTCTGTCACATATACTACTACTCTCTCATATACACTACTATACTCTCTCACACACACTACTATGCTCTCTGTCACACACACTACTATACTCTCTCACACACACTACTATGCTCTCTGTCACATATACTACTATACTCTCTCACACACACTACTATACTCTCTGTCACATATACTACTATACTCTCTCTCACACACTACTATGGTCTCTGTCACACACTACTATGCTCTCTGTCACACACACTACTATACTCTCTCACACACACTACTATGCTCTCTGTCACATATACTACTATACTCTCTCACACACACTACTATGCTCTCTGTCACATACACTACTATGCTCTCTCACACACACTACTATACTCTCTCTCACACACTACTATGCTCTCTGTCACACACACTACTATACTCTCTCACACACACACTATACTCTCTGTCACATATACTACTATACTCTCTCACACACACTACTATACTCTCTCTCACACACTACTATGCTCTCTGTCACACACACTACTATACTCTCTCCACACACTACTATGCTCTCTGTCACATAACTACTATACTCTCTCACACACACTACTATACTCTCTCTCACACACTACTATGCTCTCTGTCACACACACTACTATACTCTCTCACACACACTACTATACTCTCTCTCACACACTACTATACTCTCTCACACACACTACTATGCTCTCTGTCACATATACTACTATACTCTCTCACACACACTACTATGCTCTCTGTCACATATACTACTATACTCTCTCACACACACTACTATACTCTCTCACACACACTACTATGCTGTCTCACACACTACTATGCTCTCTGTCACATACACTACTATACTCTCTCATATACACTACTATACTCCTCACACACCTACTATGCTGTCTCACACACACTACTATGCTCTCTGTCACATACACTACTATACTCTCTCATATACACTACTATACTCTCTCACACACACTACTATGCTGTCTCACACACTACTATGCTCTCTGTCACATATACTACTATACTCTCTCATATACACTACTATACTCTCTCACACACACTACTAGCTCTCTGTCACATATACTACTAACTCTGTCATATACCTACTATATCTCTCACACACACTACTATGCTCTCTGTCACACACTA
>NW_024043809.1:0-11408 GCF_014851395.1 Micropterus salmoides
GGGAGCCGCCCATCGCCCCCCCCCAGAAAGGGCTCACCTTCCCGGTAAACATTCAGCAAAAGGGCCCACCTCCGGCACCTTGAACCTCCGGTCGAACCTGGCACCCACTTAAGCCCCCCCCTGTGGCCACGCAAAGCCGCGCGCCCAGGCGGCCGTGCCCCTGGTACTCCGTGTTCGCTAGATTCCTTGCCAAGCCGGCTTCGCTAGATGTCCTTGCCAACCGCTTCGCTAGACCGGTCATGGCCCGCTCCTTGCCAAGCCGGCTTCGCTAGATGTCCTTGCCAAGCCGCTTCGCTAGATGTCCTTGCAAAGCCGGCTTGCTAGATGTCCTTGCCAAGCCGGCCTTGCTAGACCTCACGGCCCGCCTTGCCAAGCTCCGGTTCGCTAGATGTCCTTGCAAAGCCGGCTTTGCTAGATGCCCTTGCCAAGCCGCCTCGCTAGAGACCGGTCACGGCCCGCTCCTTGCCAAGCCGCTTCGCTAGTGACCTTCCAAGCCGGCTTCGCTAGATGTCCTTTCCAAGCCGGCTTTACAAGGAAGCCCATTTTCACACTTTGAATCTAGCTGTTGGATTCCGTCCCAAACGCTGCGAGAGGGACAGCATCCAACTCTCGTTTCAAAGTCAACTCGGCTTTCCTTGCGAAGCCGGCTTCGCTAGACCGTCACGGCCATGCCTTGCCAAGCCGGCTTCACTAGATCCCATTGCCTTTACATTGCCTGGCCTCTCAACCTTGCCCCGCCTTTTTGGGCGCTTCCCGCGGTCTCAGCCGCCGACCCGGCGTCCGTGCGTCCGGCTGGGCGCCTGCTACCGCGCCGCGCCAGCCCCGGGCCGCGGACCTCGTCTGGCGGAAAAGGCCTCGGAAAAGGTGTCCAAAAGGCCCCCATTGACTTAACATTGCCTAACCTCCAACTTTGGCCTCGGCTCCGGGGCGGTCCCGCGCTCCCGGGGGGCCGACCCGGGCGTCCCCGCGTCCGGCTCGGCACCCCGCTGTCTGGCCGGGCCGGCCCCGGGGCCGTCGAGCCTCGCCTCGCCAAACGGGCCCCGGAAAAGGTGTCCGGAGGCCTCTGTTGACTTAACATGGGCTCGACCCCTGTGACCCCTGAGCTTGCCGAGCCGGCTTGGCTAATGATCTTGCCAAGCCGGCTTTACAAGGGGAGTCACGGCCCTGTCCTTGCCAAGCCGGCTTTGCTAGATGAGCACAAGGATCATCACCTGATGATCGTCAAGTAGGCCTGGATTAATAGGACAGGAAGATAGGAAAATTCATCGTAAGACATCCAAGTAGGATGCAGACATTAAAGGATTCGTGAAGTCCAATTTTTTGAACAAATGCAAGGTAATGCACTTTGGTTTTTTACCATGGGAAATGTGGGAAATGCTTAAAACCTCAAACAAGGAGCGAGTGTTTTGCCTTTCTGGGGTCTCTGGAGGCGCATCACAGGACCGTGCACCAGACTGGCTAACGCAGAGCTTTGTAAGTCGTTGGCCAGCCTTTTTTTCCCCTCCCCTAACCAGCCAGTGCCGTGTGTCATTCTGGAGCTTTCCCTGGTGAGTGAGGACATCCTTACCTAGCTGCAACACCTAAACTTACATCAGTGATTATTGTGACCCACTGGAAATTAAAATTCTCAAGCAGGAGAAGGCTAAGAAGTGAATTGGATTTTAATCGTCAGACCCCAATAGGTGCAGATTACAAATTAGCAGATATTATTCTGATTAGAGGCCTCAAGCTGAAGAACACAAGAAAACCTTACCTCAAGCTAGAAAAAGGAAAATACTTACCGTTTTTGAACCAAAATTAAAGGGAAACCTAAGGAAAAGGACATTTAAAAGATACCACTCTGTCATGCCGATGAAGGACAAGCCGCCCTCCGAAACGTTTGCAACAAGGCAGAGTGAAGCAGGACCAAGTCGGCCTGAATTAAGGATAAAAACAACAGCTACAGGACCCGTGGAGTCCAATTTTTTGAACCACGCAGAGGTAATGCACTTTTGTGTCTGTTATAAGGGAAAATGTGGAGTTTGGAGGTGCTTTTCACTTTCTGGGGACTCTGAAGGCACATCACAGGACCGTGCACCGTCTGGCTAACACTCGTTAGCGGACTTTTCCCCTCCTCCTAACCAGCCAGTGCCGTGTTGTCATTCTGGAGCTTTCCCTGGAGAGTGAGGACATCCTTACCTAGCTGCAACCCCTAAACTTAACGTCAGTAATTATTGTGACCCACTGGAATATAAAATTGAAACCTCAAGCAGAGAAGACTAAGAATTGGATTTTAATCGTCAGACACCCAAATAGGGTGCAGATTACAAAATTAGCAGATATATCTGATTACAAGCCTCAAGCGAAGAGAAGGACAGAAAACACTTACCTCAAGCTGGAAAAAGGAAAATACTTACCGTTTTTGAACCAAATTAAAGGGAAACCTAAGGAAAAGGACATTTAAAGATACCACTCTGTTATGCCTGATGAAGGACAAGCCGCCCTCCGAAACGTTGCAACAGGGCAGAGTGAAGCAGGACCAAGTCGGCCTGAATTAAGGATAAAAGAATCAACAACTACAGCTCACTTACCGTCACGGCCCGCTCCTTGCCAACCGGCTTCGCTAGATGTCCTTGCCAAGCCGGCTTCGCTAGACCGGTCACGGCCCGCTCCTTGCCAAGCCGGCTTCGCTAGATGTCCTTGCCAAGCCGGCTTTACAAGGAAGCCCATTTTCACACTTTGAATCTAGCTGTTGGATTCCGTCCCAAACGCTGCGAGAGGGACAGCATCCAACAGCTCGTTTCAAAGTGTCAAAAACCCACTCCTTGCGAAGCCGGCTTCGCTAGATGACCTTGCCAAGCCGGCTTCGCTAGATGACCTTACGAAGCCGGCTTCGCTAGACCGGTCACGGCCCTGTCCTTACCAAGCCGGCTTCGCTAGATGTCCTTGCCAAGCCGGCTTCGCTAGACCGTCACGCCCTGTCCTTGCCAAGCCGGCTTCGCTAGATACCTTGCCAAGCCGGCCGCTAGACCGGTCACGGAACACTCCTTGCAAAGCTGGCTTTGCTAGGTGAGCACAAGGATCATCACCTGATGATCGTGGCTATAACCCCCTTACCTACTTCCTTAACCAGCCTCTGGCGATGTACATTTTCAAAGTGTCAAAACCCACTCCTTGCGAAGCCGGCTTCGCTAGATGACCTTGCCAAGCCGGCTTCGCTAGATGTCCTTGCCAAGCCGGCTTTACAGGCCCACCCCGGGGAGCCGCCCATCGCCCCCCCCCAGAAAGGGGCTCACCTTCCCGGTAAACATTCAGCAAAAGGGCCCACCTCCGGGCACCTTGACCTCCGGTCGAACCTGGGCACCCACACTAAGCCCCCCCCTGTGGCCACGCAAAGCCGCGCGCCCAAGGCGGCCGTGCCCCTGGTACTCCGTTCGCTAGATGTCCTTGCCAAGCCGGCTTCGCTAGATGTCCTTGCCAAGCCGCTTCGCTAGACCGTCATGGCCCGCTCCTTGCCAAGCCGGCTTCGCTAGATGTCCTTGCCAAGCCGGCTTCGCTAGATGTCCTTGCAAAGCCGGCTTTGCTAGATGTCCTTGCCAAGCCGGCCTTGCTAGACCAGTCACGGCCCGCTCCTTGCCAAGCCGGCTTCGCTAGATGTCCTTGCAAAGCCGGCTTTGCTAGATGCCCTGCCAAGCCGGCCTCGCTAGACCGGTCACGGCCGCTCCTGCCAAGCCGGCTTCGCTAGATGACCTTGCCAAGCCGGCTTCTAGATTCCTTGCCAAGCCGGCTTACAAGGAAGCCCATTTTCACACTTGAATCTAGCTGTTGGATTCCGTCCCAAACGCTGCGAGAGGGACAGCATCCAACAGCTCGTTTCAAAGTGTCAACTCGGCTTTCCTTGCGAAGCCGGCTTCGCTAGACCATCACGGCCATGTCCTTGCCAAGCCTTTCACTAGATCCCATTGCCTTTACATTGCCTGGCCTCTCAACCTTGCCCCGCCTTTTGGGGGCTTCCCGCGGTCTCAGCCGGCCGACCCGGGCGTCCGTGCGTCCGCTGGGCGCCTGCTACCGCGCCGCGCCAGCCCCGGGCCGCGGGACCTCGTCTGGCGGAAAAGGCCTCGGAAAGGTGTCCAAAAGGCCCCCATTGACTTAACATTGCCTAACCTCCCAACTTTGGCCTCGGCTCCGGGGCGGTCCCGGCGCTCCCGGGGGGCCGACCCGGCGTCCGCGCGTCCGGCTCGGCACCCGCTGTCTGGCCGGCCGGCCCCGGGGCCGTCGAGCCTCGCCTCGCCAAACGGGCCCCGGAAAAGGTGTCCGGGAGGCCTCTGTTGACTTAACATGGCTCGACCCCTGTGACCCCTGAGCTTGCCGAGCCGGCTTGGCTAGATGATCTTGCCAAGCCGGCTTTACAAGGGGAGTCACGGCCCTGTCCTTGCCAAGCCGGCTTTGCTAGATGAGCACAAGGATCTCACCTGATGATCGTCAAGTAGGCCTGGATTAATAGGACAGGAAGATAGGAAAATTCATCGTAAGACATCCAAGTAGGATGCAGACTTAAAGGATTCGTGAAGTCCAATTTTTTGAACAAATGCAAAGGTAATGCACTTTGGTTTTTTACCATGGGAAATGTGGGAAATGCTTAAAACCTCAAACAAGGAGCGAGTGTTTTTGCCTTTCTGGGGTCTCTGGAGCGCATCACAGGACCGTGCACCAGACTGGCTAACGCAGAGCTTTGTAAGTCGTTGGCCACTCTTTTTTCCCCTCTCCCTAACCAGCCAGTGCCGTGTGTGTCATTCTGGAGCTTTCCCCGGTGGTGAGGACATCCTTACCTAGCTGCAACACCTAAACTTAACATCAGTGATTATTGTGACCCACTGGAAATTAAAATTCTCAAGCAGGAGAAGGCTAAGATGAATTGGATTTTAATCGTCAGACACCCAAATAGGGTGCAGATTACAAAATTAGCAGATATTATTCTGATTAGAGGCCTCAAGCTGAAGAGAACAACAAGAAAACACTTACCTCAAGCTAGAAAAAAGGAAAATACTTACCGTTTTTGAACCAAAATTAAAGGGAAACCTAAGGAAAAGGACATTTAAAAGATACCACTCTGTCATGCCTGATGAAGGACAAGCCGCCCTCCGAAACGTTGCAACAAGGCAGAGTGAAGCAGGACCAAGTCGGCCTGAATTAAGGATAAAAAATCAACAGCTACAGGACCCGTGGAGTCCAATTTTTTGAACCAGCGCAGAGGTAATGCACTTTTGTGTCTGTTATAAGGGAAAATGTGGAGTTTGGAGGCTTTTCACTTTCTGGGACTCTGAAGGCACATCACAGGACCGTGCACCAGTCTGGCTACACTCGTTAGCCGGGACTTTTCCCCTCCTCCTAACCAGCCAGTGCCGTGTGTGTCATTCTGGAGCTTTCCCTGGAGAGTGAGGACATCCTTACCTAGCTGCAACCCCTAAACTTAACGTCAGTAATTATGTGACCCCTGGAATATAAAATTGAAACCTCAAGCAAGAGAAGACTAAGAAATTGGATTTTAATCGTCAGACACCCAAATAGGGTGCAGATTACAAAATTAGCAGATATTATTCTGATTACAAGCCTCAAGCGGAAGAGAAGGACAAGAAAACACTTACCTCAAGCTGGAAAAAAGGAAAATACTTACCGTTTTTGAACCAAATTAAAGGGAAACCTAAGGAAAAGGACATTTAAAGATACCACTCTGTTATGCCTGATGAAGGACAAGCCGCCCTCCGAAACGTTGCAACAGGGCAGAGTGAAGCAGGACCAAGTCGGCCTGAATTAAGGATAAAAATCAACAACTACAGCTCACTTACCGGTCACGGCCCGCTCCTTGCCAAGCCGGCTTCGCTAGATGTCCTTGCCAAGCCGGCTTCGCTAGACCGTCCCGCCCGCTCCTTGCCAAGCCGGCTTCGCTAGATGTCCTTGCCAAGCCGGCTTTACAAGGAAGCCCATTTTCACACTTTGAATCTAGCTGTTGGATTCCGTCCCAAACTGCGAGCGGGACAGCATCCAACAGCTCGTTTCAAAGTGTCAAAAACCCACTCCTTGCGAAGCCGGCTTCGCTAGATGACCTTGCCAAGCCGGCTTCGCTAGATGACCTTACGCCGGCTTCGCTAGACCGGTCACGGCCCTGTCCTTACCACCGGCTTCGCTAGATGTCCTTGCCAAGCCGGCTTCGCTAGACCGTCACGGCCCTGTCCTTGCCAAGCCGCTTCGCTAGATGACCTTGCCAAGCCGGCCTCGCTAGACCGGTCACGGAACACTCCTTGCAAAGCTGGCTTTGCTAGGTGAGCACAAGGATCATCACCTGATGATCGTGGCTATAACCCCCTTACCTACTTCCTTAACCAGCCTCTGGCGATGTACATTTTCAAGTGTCAAAACCCACTCCTTGCGAAGCCGGCTTCGCTAGATGACCTTGCCAAGCCGGCTTCGCTAGATGTCCTTGCCAAGCCGCTTTACAAGGCCCACCCCGGGGAGCCGCCCATCGCCCCCCCCCAGAAAGGGGCTCACCTTCCCGGGTAAACATTCAGCAAAAAGGGCCCACCTCCGGGCACCTTGACCTCCGGTCGAACCTGGGCACCCACACTTAAGCCCCCCCCTGTGGCCACGCAAAGCCGCGCGCCCAAGGCGGCCGTGCCCCTGGTACTCCGTTTCGCTAGATGTCCTTGCCAAGCCGGCTTCGCTAGATGTCCTTGCCAAGCCGGCTTCGCTAACCGGTCATGGCCCGCTCCTTGCCAAGCCGGCTTCGCTAGATGTCCTTGCCAAGCCGGCTTCGCTAGATGTCCTTGCAAAGCCGGCTTTGCTAGATGTCCTTGCCAAGCCGGCCTTGCTAGACAGTCACGGCCCGCTCCTTGCCAAGCCGGCTTCGCTAGATGTCCTTGCAAAGCCGGCTTTGCTAGATGCCCTTGCCAAGCCGGCCTCGCTAGACCGGTCACGGCCCGCTCCTTGCCAAGCCGGCTTCGCTAGATGACCTTGCCAAGCCGCTTCGCTAGATGTCCTTGCCAAGCCGGCTTTACAAGGAAGCCCATTTTCACACTTTGAATCTAGCTGTTGGATTCCGTCCCAAACGCTGCGAGAGGGACAGCATCCAACAGCTCGTTTCAAAGTGTCAACTCGGCTTTCCTTGCGAAGCCGGCTTCGCTAGACCAGTCACGGCCATGTCCTTGCCAAGCCGGCTTCACTAGATCCCATTGCCTTTACATTGCCTGGCCTCTCAACCTTGCCCCGCCTTTTGGGGCGCTTCCCGCGGTCTCAGCCGGCCGACCCGGGCGTCCGTGCGTCCGGCTGGGCGCCTGCTACCGCGCCGCGCCAGCCCCGGGGCCGCGGGACCTCGTCTGGCGGAAAAGGCCTCGGAAAAGGTGTCCAAAAGGCCCCCATTGACTTAACATTGCCTAACCTCCCAACTTTGGCCTCGGCTCCGGGGCGGTCCCGGCGCTCCCGGGGCCGACCCGGGCGTCCGCGCGTCCGGCTCGGCACCCGCTGTCTGGCCGGGCCGGCCCCGGGGCCGTCGAGCCTCGCCTCGCCAAACGGGCCCCGGAAAAGGTGTCCGGGAGGCCTCTGTTGACTTAACATGGGCTCGACCCCTGTGACCCCTGAGCTTGCCGAGCCGGCTTGGCTAGATGATCTTGCCAAGCCGGCTTTACAAGGGGAGTCACGGCCCTGTCCTTGCCAAGCCGGCTTTGCTAGATGAGCACAAGGATCATCACCTGATGATCGTCAAGTAGGCCTGGATTAATAGGACAGGAAGATAGGAAAATTCATCGTAAGACATCCAAGTAGGATGCAGACATTAAAGGATTCGTGAAGTCCAATTTTTTGAACAAATGCAAAGGTAATGCACTTTGGTTTTTTACCATGGGAAATGTGGGAAATGCTTAAAACCTCAAACAAGGAGCGAGTGTTTTTGCCTTTCTGGGGTCTCTGGAGGCGCATCACAGGACCGTGCACCAGACTGGCTAACGCAGAGCTTTGTAAGTCGTTGGCCAGCTCTTTTTTCCCCTCTCCCTAACCAGCCAGTGCCGTGTGTGTCATTCTGGAGCTTTCCCCGGTGAGTGAGGACATCCTTACCTAGCTGCAACACCTAAACTTAACATCAGTGATTATTGTGACCCACTGGAAATTAAAATTCTCAAGCAGGAGAAGGCTAAGAAGTGAATTGGATTTTAATCGTCAGACACCCAAATAGGGTGCAGATTACAAAATTAGCAGATATTATTCTGATTAGAGGCCTCAAGCTGAAGAGAACAACAAGAAAACACTTACCTCAAGCTAGAAAAAAGGAAAATACTTACCGTTTTTGAACCAAAATTAAAGGGAAACCTAAGGAAAAGGACATTTAAAAGATACCACTCTGTCATGCCTGATGAAGGACAAGCCGCCCTCCGAAACGTTGCAACAAGGCAGAGTGAAGCAGGACCAAGTCGGCCTGAATTAAGGATAAAAAAATCAACAGCTACAGGACCCGTGGAGTCCAATTTTTTGAACCAGCGCAGAGGTAATGCACTTTTGTGTCTGTTATAAGGGAAAATGTGGAGTTTGGAGGTGCTTTTCACTTTCTGGGGACTCTGAAGGCACATCACAGGACCGTGCACCAGTCTGGCTAACACTCGTTAGCCGGGACTTTTCCCCTCCTCCTAACCAGCCAGTGCCGTGTGTGTCATTCTGGAGCTTTCCCTGGAGAGTGAGGACATCCTTACCTAGCTGCAACCCCTAAACTTAACGTCAGTAATTATTGTGACCCACTGGAAATATAAAATTGAAACCTCAAGCAAGAGAAGACTAAGAAATTGGATTTTAATCGTCAGACACCCAAATAGGGCAGATTACAAAATTAGCAGATATTATTCTGATTACAAGCCTCAAGCGGAAGAGAAGGACAAGAAAACACTTACCTCAAGCTGGAAAAAAGGAAAATACTTACCGTTTTTGAACCAAATTAAAGGGAAACCTAAGGAAAAGGACATTTAAAGATACCACTCTGTTATGCCTGATGAAGGACAAGCCGCCCTCCGAAACGTTGCAACAGGCAGAGTGAAGCAGGACCAAGTCGGCCTGAATTAAGGATAAAAGAATCAACAACTACAGCTCACTTACCGGTCACGGCCCGCTCCTTGCCAAGCCGGCTTCGCTAGATGTCCTTGCCAAGCCGGCTTCGCTAGACCGTCACGGCCCGCTCCTTGCCAAGCCGGCTTCGCTAGATGTCCTTGCCAAGCCGGCTTTACAAGGAAGCCCATTTTCACACTTTGAATCTAGCTGTTGGATTCCGTCCCAAACGCTGCGAGAGGGACAGCATCCAACAGCTCGTTTCAAAGTGTCAAAAACCCACTCCTTGCGAAGCCGGCTTCGCTAGATGACCTTGCCAAGCCGGCTTCGCTAGATGACCTTACGAAGCCGGCTTCGCTAGACCGGTCACGGCCCTGTCCTTACCAAGCCGGCTTCGCTAGATGTCCTTGCCAAGCCGGCTTCGCTAGACCGGTCACGGCCCTGTCCTTGCCAAGCCGGCTTCGCTAGATGACCTTGCCAAGCCGGCCTCGCTAGACCGGTCACGGAACACTCCTTGCAAAGCTGGCTTTGCTAGGTGAGCACAAGGATCATCACCTGATGATCGTGGCTATAACCCCCTTACCTACTTCCTTAACCAGCCTCTGGCGATGTACATTTTCAAAGTGTCAAAAACCCACTCCTTGCGAAGCCGGCTTCGCTAGATGACCTTGCCAAGCCGGCTTCGCTAGATGTCCTTGCCAAGCCGGCTTTACAAGGCCCACCCCGGGGGAGCCGCCCATCGCCCCCCCAGAAAGGGGCTCACCTTCCCGGTAAACATTCAGCAAAAGGGCCCACCTCCGGGCACCTTGACCTCCGGTCGAACCTGGGCACCCACACTTAAGCCCCCCCCTGTGGCCACGCAAAGCGCGCGCCCAAGGCGGCCGTGCCCCTGGTACTCCTTTCGCTAGATGTCCTTGCCAAGCCGGCTTCGCTAGATGTCCTTGCCAAGCCGGCTTCGCTAGACCGGTCATGGCCCGCTCCTTGCCAAGCCGGCTTCGCTAGATGTCCTTGCCAAGCCGGCTTCGCTAGATGTCCTTGCAAAGCCGGCTTTGCTAGATGTCCTTGCCAAGCCGGCCTTGCTAGACCAGTCACGGCCCGCTCCTTGCCAAGCCGGCTTCGCTAGATGTCCTTGCAAGCCGGCTTTGCTAGATGCCCTTGCCAAGCCGGCCTCGCTAGACCGGTCACGGCCCGCTCCTTGCCAAGCCGGCTTCGCTAGATGACCTTGCCAAGCCGGCTTCGCTAGATGTCCTTGCCAAGCCGGCTTTACAAGGAAGCCCATTTTCACACTTTGAATCTAGCTGTTGGATTCCGTCCCAAACGCTGCGAGAGGGACAGCATCCACAGCTCGTTTCAAAGTGTCAACTCGGCTTTCCTTGCGAAGCCGGCTTCGCTAGACCAGTCACGGCCATGTCCTTGCCAAGCCGGCTTCACTAGATCCCATTGCCTTTACATTGCCTGGCCTCTCAACCTTGCCCCGCCTTTTGGGGCGCTTCCCGCGGTCTCAGCCGGCCGACCCGGGCGTCCGCGTCCGGCTGGGCGCCTGCTACCGCGCCGCGCCAGCCCCGGGCCGCGGGACCTCGTCTGGCGGAAAAGGCCTCGGAAAAGGTGTCCAAAAGGCCCCCATTGACTTAACATTGCCTAACCTCCCAACTTTGGCCTCGGCTCCGGGGCGGTCCCGGCGCTCCCGGGGGCCGACCCGGGCGTCCGCGCGTCCGGCTCGGCACCCGCTGTCTGGCCGGCCGGCCCCGGGGCCGTCGAGCCTCGCCTCGCCAAACGGGCCCCGGAAAAGGTGTCCGGGAGGCCTCTGTTGACTTAACATGGGCTCGACCCCTGTGACCCCTGAGCTTGCCGAGCCGGCTTGGCTAGATGATCTTGCCAAGCCGGCTTTACAAGGGAGTCACGGCCCTGTCCTTGCCAAGCCGGCTTTGCTAGATGAGCACAAGGATCATCACCTGATGATCGTCAAGTAGGCCTGGATTAATAGGACAGGAAGATAGGAAAATTCATCGTAAGACATCCAAGTAGGATGCAGACATTAAAGGATTCGTGAAGTCCAATTTTTTGAACAAATGCAAAGGTAATGCACTTTGGTTTTTTACCATGGGAAATGTGGGAAATGCTTAAAACCTCAAACAAGGAGCGAGTGTTTTTGCCTTTCTGGGGTCTCTGGAGGCGCATCACAGGACCGTGCACCAGACTGGCTAACGCAGAGCTTTGTAAGTCGTTGGCCAGCTCTTTTTTCCCCTCTCCCTAACCAGCCAGTGCCGTGTGTGTCATTCTGGAGCTTTCCCGGTGAGTGAGGACATCCTTACCTAGCTGCAACACCTAAACTTACATCAGTGATTATTGTG
>NW_024043810.1:0-13436 GCF_014851395.1 Micropterus salmoides
TATCAGAGAAATCAGGAGGATTTCAACAAACACAACATCCCTGTGTTTTTTAAACCCAAGAACACACTAAGACAGATGCTGTACACCCAAAGACCGCACACCCAAACACAAGAAAAGCATCTAGTGTATGCGGTCCAATGCAGTGAGGAATGCACAGACCTGTATATTGGGGAGACTAAACAACCACTACACAAACGCATGGCTCAACACAGAAGGGCCAACGCCTCAGGTCAAGACTCTGCAGTCTACTTACATCTGAAGGACAGAGGACACTCGTTTGAGGACCACCAGGTGCACATTTTAGACAGAGAAGATGGATGGTTTGAAAGAGGTGTCAAGGAAGCATCTACACCAGGGTGAGAAGCCGTCATTGAACAGGGGGGGGGTCTACGCCACCACTTATCCCCCACTTACAATGCTGTCCTTTCATCACTTCCCAGGAAACTCAACAAACGTAACCTATTGGCCTCAGGAAGATACCAACGATGGTCGTTCAGTCTTGGCCACAGGTAGTCTTAACGACTAACGACTGTCGTCACAGCAACAAGGAACACTAACGACCAGCGGTATCGACGACCCGGGATAACGACCCCACTGAGGTTAAATAGCTGAGTTTCCTGCCAGTCAGTCAGAACTGAAGAAGTCCTTTGGATGAGGGACGAAACGTCTTCCAGTATCTTCAACCAAGTCCAGTTGCCCTGATTTTAACCTCGTTGGATAAATCATATTATAATCTGATATTAGTTCATTTACTAGTACACCTTTAGAAGAGAGAGATCTGATGAGTCCACATTAATTTTCCAATTAGTTTGCACTATTGCTCTTGTTGTTTTAATTTTTATGAGGTTTTTATGCACAGATCCTTTTCTGTTTACCTTTGATTTAAATAATTTCGATGGTCGGGTGGCAGACACCGTCACTATAGGATTTCACTAAGTAACTTCTGGAATGGAGGAGCAGAGATTGTGTTAGACTGCGACTCTGCGTAGGGTTTGTGGTGGTGTGGGTAACTGCTGAAAAAGGAGGGCAGAGAAGTGTGTTAAACTGCGACTCTGCCTCCTGGTCTCAACTCGGTTGTCATGGATTGGTCCACTAATAAACTTGGCCAGGTTTCTAGAAATGAGAGCTGCTCCTTCCCAAGTTGGATGGATGCCGTCTCTACGGATCAGACCAGGTCTTCCCCAGAAAGTCTGCCAATGATCAACAAGCCCACATCGTTGCTGGACACACCTCGACAACCAGCGGCGGAATGACGACATGGCTATACATGTCATCACTGGTCAGATTTGGCAGGGGTCCAGAGAAACTACGGTGTCCGACATTGTTTTGCATATGTACACACGACTCAACATTAATCTTAGTGACCTCCGATTGGCGTAACCGGGAGTCATTACCGCCGACGTGAATAACAATCTTACTGTATTTACATTTATCCTTAGCCAGCAGTTTCAAATAAGAACTCAATGTCGCCCGCTCTGGCCCCAGGGATGCACTTAACTATGGCCGCTGGCTTCGCTAACTTCACGTTTCTCAAAATGGAGCTGCCAATGATCAGAGTTGGTTTCTCAGCGGGTGTGTCGCTGAGTGGGGAAAATCTGTTAGAAACGTGAACAGGTTGATGATGCCCCGTGGACTTTGAATGCTTAGACTATTCCTCCTTCGGACAGTCACCCAGCCCCCCCCCTTTCCTGGCTGCACAGGGGATGCCGGAGGACGGCTACCAGAGGCTAACTCAGGCCGTTCCGCACCGACTACGGGGACTGGCTAGCTACAGTAGCTAAAGACTGATCTACCAAGGTGCGGAGCCGGACTTCTAAATCACTGAGCCTCGCCTCCATGTCTATAAATAAACTACATTATTACACGTACCATTACTGCTAAAGGAGGCAGAGGAGTAATGAACATCTGACACACCGAGGAGAAAGTAGGAGAGAGAGGGAGGGAGAAGGAGAAGCCATCGCTAGCTGCTAAGCTAAAGTCGCTAACGGCTAAGATAAAGTACTGTAGCATCAGCTACCAGAACTTTTGAATAACTATGAGATTGAACAGCAGTCACTAAAGATGGAAAGAACTGTGAGTGCTTAGGCTAAATTACTGTAAAGAATAAGTGTTTAGCGAACAGTTGGCTGCTGTAATCTAACAAAAGTAACTGGTATTTAGCGAGAGCAGCACAACACGGTACCAACACACAAGCACCGGAAACGGAAATGAGTCGACACGTTTACCGCAATACGTCAGCAGTACCAAATCAGCGTTTACACGTGTAGTCTGATTACATCCTCTTCTTTGTTATTGTGTGCCATGATAATGAGCGAGTGAATCTGAAGTCCTGATGATTCAGTCGGATCAAGACAAAGAAGCTCGTGTGGTTATAAAAGACTTTTATTATATTTATCAATGAGACACGCATTTTAGATCCAGTGTGACTTACACTTTGTAAAACTAGAATTCCTGTAAATGAACGTCCAGAAAGCTGCTTAAAGACTCGCTCTTTAACTCTGCAGAACTTCCTGAGAATCTTCATGTTTTTAAGTTTCCTTCAGCATCACAGGAATCCAGTGAGCTGCTAACTGCTAACAGCTGATTCAGCTCCCTCCTACATCCTGAACTCTGGCAGTCTGCAGCAGACAGTCTCTTTATCCGGGCTCCATTTTCTGGTAGCTAGCAGGACCGAGATGTCAGTTTCTAAGAAACAGTAGATGTGGATATTTAAAGTTAGCAGGGATTGGAAGAGCGCGTCGTGTTGTCAGTATTTCAGGAGCAGGATCCCTGCAGGATGGTGAGTTAACTTCACAGAGCTTTGGTGTGTGTGTTCACACGATGCAGCCCTTATGTGGTCATGTCACTCGGCGGGAAACCATGTCGGGTTGGCAATAAGACCGGCCGGGCCAGTGAAAGACCTGGTCCTACCCTAACCAACGTAATAAACTCAATAAAATTACTCTATTAGATTTCTTCTTTAGTCAAAAAACTGCGTAGTCAAAAACTTCACTGGAGACGGTCAAGAGTCGGTGCAAAAGAGTTTATTCCAATAAAGGACAGATAAACCCGAGCAACATCCCTGCAGGTCTCAGGATGGAACCGAGTTGGTGGTCAGCGAACATCGCCTTATATTCACCTTAAGCTCCACCTTGTCCCTCCCTTCAGGTGGGCGTTACATCTTAACTCCTCCTTATCTCCTCCTTCTAGGTGGGCGTTACATCTTAACTCCTCCTTATCTCCTCCTTCCAGGTGGGCGTTACACCTTAACTCCGCCTATAGTGTTCGCTGACCATTTCTTATCCTCTACTGCCATCTAATGGCCTTTTTCTTGTACTGTAGACCCCCTCCCCTGTTCAATGACGGCTTCTCCACCCTGGTGTAGATGCTTCCTTGACACCTCTTTCAAACCGTCCATCTTCTCTGTCTAAAATGTGCACCTGGTGGTCCTCAAACGAGCGTTCTTTGTCCTTCCGATGTAAGTAGACTGCAGAGTCTTGACCTGAGGAGTTGGCCCTTCTGTGTTGAGCCATGCGTTTGTGTCGTGGTTGTTTAGTCTCCCCAATATACAGGTCTGTGCATTCCTCACTGCATTGGACCACATACACTAGATAGCTTTTCTTGTGTTTGGGTGTGCCCACCCAATCGTCATTCGTCATTGAACAGGGGAGGGGGTCTACGCCACCACTTATCCCCCACTTACAATGCTGTCCTTTCATCACTTCCCAGGAAACTCAACAAACGTACCCTATTGGCCTCAGGTGAAGATACCAACGATGGTCGTTCAGTCTCGGCCACAGGTAGTCTTAACGACCGTAAGGACTGTCGTCACAGCAACAAGGAACACTAACGAACCAGCGGTATCGATGACCCGGGATAACGACCCCACTGAGGTTAAATAGCTGAGTTTCCCTGCCAGTTAGTCAGAACTGAAGAAGTTCTTTGGATAAGGGACGAAACATCTTCCAGTAGCTTCAACCAAGTCCAGTTGCCCTTGACTTTTAACCTTCGTTGGATAACTATGACCTGGATGACTGAGAATCTTCATTGACATCTTGTTCAATCATGTTTTTATCAACTTAGAAATATAGCAAAAATTCGATCTATGTTAACTTTTAAGGACACCGAGACCATTTTACACGCCTTCATCTCATCACGCCTGGATTATTGCAACAGCCTTTTCACCTGTTTAACCCAAAAATCTATTGATCGACTCCAGACTGTCCAGAACTCAGCTGCCAGGCTGCAAAACCAGAACATGGAAATATGACCACATCCTGTTTCAGCTTCGTCACACTGGCTCCCCGAATGTTTCAGAATAGACTTTAAAATGATCACTTTTAAAGCTCTTCATGGCCTCTCGCCTTGTTATATTTCTGACCTTTTAGTCCCATACGCACCAGCACGTACCTTGAGATCCTCGGGCAGAGGTCTGTTGTCTGTTCCAGAGTCTCGACTGAAAACTAAAGGGGACAGAGCGTTTGCTGTCAGGGCCCCGAGGCTCTGGAACAGCCTGCCCGAGGAAATCAGGTCGGCTGAGTCAGTGAAACATACTTTTATAAGAGAGCCTTTCCAGATCTTATTTGACTTTATTTTATCCCATTTATTTTATTTTACTAATTTTATATTTATCTTAAAAATGGGTTTTAGTCTTTTCAATGTTTTCTTGCTTTTATCTTGTATTGTTTTTGTATTATTGCCTCTTGGGTATTATTGTCTTTACACTTGTTAAAGCACTTTGTAAATAAAGATTATTTATTATTATTATTAATATTATTGCCACAGAGGAGTGCAGCCACTTCCTCCTGAATCTGTGGGACTTAAAAGGTACACATTAAGATATCACTCAAGTTTACATTATGGTGAGCAGTTGACCAAAGTGGATTTGTCTTTTCTTTACAGTGTATTGACACCTGGGAATGTTACTGATCAACCAGTGAAAGTTCATCATCAAGCATCAAGAGACCTCTCTGAAGATGTATCATGAGAATCACTTTTCCTTTGGTTTAATTCAAAATAACCTTTTACTATCCAGGGGGCTCATTACAGAAACAATCCTAACTGCTTGTCCTGTCTCATCTCAAAAGTGAAAGAAAGGAAACAAAGATTATTCTACTTTACCTTTGAATTCCATTATGGAAATCAAACATAGACTGTGCCATTGGACAGACTTTTCACAAACAACATAACTGTCAATGTGCCTATTTTACACCCCAACAGTTCTGCCTTTGGCCATATGATTCTCTTGTAGTGAGTTCTAAATATCTCCACTGAAATGTTCTACGTTCTGTCCATTTGTCCTGGTGTACCTAGAAATCTAGGAGCAATGGTACGTGGTTAGGATACAAACATACATTTAAATAGAAATTAGACAAAGTCCATGTTTAAACAATCTATTGCTGTAACTAATGATAATTTGTCACTAGAACGTTGTCAGTGGAGAACATCACCCGTACTAATTACTGTAAAAGGTCATAATAATCTTCCTACCATATATTTAGGGTTCCCCTTTTTCCAAAGATGCAGTTGTTGAGCAGCCACAGCAGGCTAATATAATTTTTAAATTTAAATCAGGTCTGTGCTGTTTTATAGTGAGGACTCACAATGTTTGATTTTAGCTTCTTGGATGCTTCAGTGAAGTCTGAATCCTGACTATAGGTAAAACAATCTAAAGTTAGAAAACCTCAGTCTGTAATGGGAAAAGATTTAGGATGTGTCTTTAATGAGGACCCTTTGGGTTTTTTTTCAGTATAAACCTTGTTATCTTCTAACTCTTGCTAACTTCAAATGTCAATGTTTCCATCACTCAATCAGGCATAACTGATCCATATGTGCTTTGATTATCAATTTCAAATCAATTTGATGCACCATTTTTTAAAGCCAGACATATTTTCTCCTGTGTGCTGGACTGCTTTAATAATTTGATAAGTATATAAGAAATGTACAGGACTGTGTCCTCATGGTTTAGCATCCATTATTGGGAAACACTTTTCCTGTCAGACATAGCTTTTAATGTTAATTTTGCTGTATGCCAAAATGTAATGCTGGTAATTTAATTCTTAATGTCATGCATAATTTAGGAAATGCTTTAGGAAATGATGTCATGTCGGGAAATGATTGTGGGAAATATTAGGGGATAAAGCTTGAGATGTGCCTCAGACATGGATGATTAGTTGCTGAGCTGCTGATTGGATGAAGAGAATAGAGGCGGGACTTGGTGAATTCTTCCACCATAAAGTGATCTTGCTACCTTCAGATCCACCAGGTTGCATCCAGTTCTCATTTTCCTAAATCCTGTTTGTCTCTGAGCCCCTGCTCTGTGTCTACAGCAGCTCATGCTTTGTCTTACAGATGCTGTCAAATGTTTGATTCAGGGATTCAATGTAACTACAAGTGCTACAGCTTTTGTGAATGAACTATACACTTTGCCATATAATCTGTGTGTTACTTTGCACAGTGCTCTTTAATCACGGCCTGAATAACATGTAACCTCATGTCTGAAATATTTCTGTCTTCATAAAGTGAGCTGAAAGCTAAATAGAGAAGAAGAGTTTGCTTTTGCTTTGGCGGAAGCGGTCTTTATCGGCCTCTGCTGGCGACACGTAGGAGCTACACACACATCCAGGATATGTACAGATTAATCTCGTCAAGACAAAAAGAGACCAGCAGCCCTGCAGGATGTTCTGTTCTCAAGCTGTGGCCTGTAAAGTATGGGAGTGCTTTTGGTCATATAGACTGTTTTTATCAATATTTCAATGTTTTGGAAGCTTTATGTTTTTTGGAACGTGGTTGTGTGGAGAGAAATAGTGTTTTAAAGAAACTACAAATAAAAGTGAACATATAAACAGTAAATATGGCCAAAACATGGGACAGATTGTGTAATAACTGTTGTATATCAGTTTCTTTTCATCAGATTTACAGTTGTATTCAGGTGCATTATGATCTACCTTATGATGTTTTATTGCATCAAAATAAAGCTTTTTTTTTACCAGGCGTGGATGAAAATCTCATATTTTTTCTGTATTGCATCTCCATGTAGTCTGTACTGGTAAAATATGTTAATGTACAATGGATTTATATTCCTTAGCTTCTGACTTTTCAAAGGAGACCAGAGTTATGCATCTAGGCCTGATGGTTGAGGAGATATTACTGATTCATTTGGGGTTTGTTATTTTAGGCGTTTTTCCTGGAAAAAGGTGCCGGAGTAATTCATGTGGTTAAACAGTGTTTAAAAGATGTCCTCAGTGCCGAGATATGTGAGCAGGAAATTTTGATCATTAAACACTTAATTTCCCACATTCTAGTGAAAGTTTCTGCACGCATTTATGGTGGAAATATTTTTATTTATGTAAAAGGAAACATAAAATTCAATTAATTTCAAAATACATAAAAAATTTTTTAGCTTAAGTTAGTTTTTTTTGGACAATGCACATTTGTTTCTTCTATATATTAATCGTATATATCACGTTCTGACGTGACGTTAGCGCTTCGACTTCACATCGACCAACATTCGTTGCTTACCTCGTCATGGACGAACTCATCTTCAGCCCCTCGGACGACAAGCTGTTCCTCTTTCGGTCCGTGGTTCCCAAATCTACCCCGTCTGCCGACTCATCCACTCCTCGACGGCGGGTTGCCCGGTCGTCGCGACCACAGTCCTTCACCCAGGTCCCTCAGCCCAGCTTGGTTTACTACTCTCCATCTAGCAGCTCCGGCCGCGCTCCGTCTGACCCGCCCAGGGGCCATAGCCAGCGGCGCCGCGATCAGGTGACGCCAAACGCTGTTCCACCAGGCTATCCGATACCGACCGGTCGTCCCACCGACGCTCTGCTCCCGGCCATCACTCGACCAGCTGGGCCGTGCACATCCCATGTTAGTGATGGATGCTTTCTGTTGCTCCTCTGGAAAAACTGACAAGAACTCGGCCTTCTTAAGCTTCCTCAAGGAACCCAGTCGTTTCTGAGCTTCCTTCAGCAGCGTGGAGACGTGAGACGACCATGTCAGCTTCTCTGTGATGCTGATTCTCAGGAACCTGAAACTGCAGACCTGCTCCGCCTCAGCTCCTCTGATGTAGACAGGATTACTAGATCTTATAGTGAAGTTAAACAAGTGTTTCCTGTAGTGGCATTCTCATTGGTTTTTCTGGAAATTACTATATTGTTGATTAAGTATTTCTGCAGTTTTTGTTTGTTTTCAGATGCATTATTACTACTATACATTTGGTGTGATCCAAAAACAACTACAGAAACTGTTAATATACCATATTAATACTTATATTTATAATAATATAGCAATACTGTGTGTGTGTGGGGGGGGGGGTGCGTGGGTGTGTGTGTGTGGGTGTCGAGTTAAAATCAGCGCACAAACCTGCAGCCAGTCACCGTGCGGTGCGTCATGCGCGGGGCGGGAGCGATATGAAATCATTGCGGACATATTTTTTTTTTATCAGAGTAGCCGGCACTTCCAGATTAAACCCACCTCACCAAGGAGCTGCAGTCCGTCGGCATGAACTTCAAGAAGACTTCCTGGCTATTGTGGATATTTCTACTGATCGTCGGTGAGTTTATTGACAAACTGTTTTTACGCACTGAGAATCAAACGCGTTACGCTGCGCTGCTTATTCGGACTGGAGGAGTCTCCGTGTGTCGGTCAGAAACAAAGCTGGTGTAAGTTGCATGAATAAAAATCACATGATCGATGTGAAGTCTTTTTTACACAAATGAAAACAGAAAAGAGTAAAAAGAGTAAGGGAAATGAAACTGAAACTGGTGTGTCTTAGTGTTTAAATCCAGACATAAAGCAGGGCGCACTTGGCTAACACAAAAAAACTCCATCCTATGGGAAACACAATGTTGAAGCCATCACGTCTTCGAAGAGGAAACCAGACACGATAACACAGACTTTGTCTTTGTCTTCTCCGCTCTCAAAGATTTTGTTCTGATCGCAAATATGTCACCTTTTTCATCCCTGCTGAGTTCGCATCTATGTTTATACTGTTAGCAGGACGTTACCCTCAAACTGCTGGGAGACAGGTTTATAACAGCAGGTCACTTCAACCAAATAACCTGTTGGAAGTTGAGTCAGATGTTCTACTGTAATTCTACTTTCTTTACATTTTATCACAGATGTGACATGAGTTTTAGAGCAGAAACCCTGAGGCCATGCTTCTATAAATGAATGAAGGGGGTTACAGATGTGATAACAGTGGAGACAACAGCAATTATGGCAATAAGATAAAATAAATAAATGGCTTAAAGCTTAAAAAAGAGCTTAAATCCTCTTAAATTAAGTTTGATAGCTTCATCCAGTGTTAAGGAGTACAGAGACCTGCTGTAGGTGCTGGGATATTTGAGGACGCCATTTTGTGAGCTGGTCGACCTGCACAGAAACAGATAGCGTTTATACGTGTAGTCTGATTACATCCAGTGTTTTGTTATGGTGTCAAGCAATAATAATAGCCGTGTAAACCTCAGAATTATCGGCATAACAGAGGGGGCTGAAGTTGCAGCGTAGCTCCCTGACTCTGTGCTAACAGACTCCCTCCTACATCCTGAACTCTGGCAGTCTGCAGCAGACAGTCTCTTTATCCCGGCTCCATTTTCTGGTAGCTAGCAGGACCGAGATGTCAGTTTCTAAGAAACGGTAGATGTGGATATTTAAAGTTAGCAGGGATTGGAAGAGCGCGTCGTGTTGTCAGTATTTCAGGAGCAGGATCCCTGCAGGATGGTGAGTTAACTTCACAGAGCGTTGGTGTGTGTGTTCACACGATGCGGCCCTGATGTGGTCATGTCACTCGGCGGGAAACCAGTGCCAGTGAAAATACTATGAGTAACCACGCCACCACACGTGGTTATCATCACGCTAAGTGAAAGCAGCTTGTACGTTACTTAAGGGATCTGCCTGGTGTCATTCCACTGAATATTTATTATATTATTATTGTTAACTTATGTGCAGGCCCCACAAAGTATGAGGCAAAGGGCCCCTGGACACAGACCTGTAAGGCCCCCACCCCCCCACGCAGGATCAACCAGACTGAAGGGTCTTTGTGGTCGTTTGATTGACCTTCCTACCAGAAACATCAACAGTTGCTTCAAACGGATTCATGAAAACAAAATATGTTAGAACTGAACCACAGTCAGTTTATCTTTTACAAACCAAAGCTTATCACACTGTTGATTAAGGCTCATATCTCCGCTGCACTTTCCGCCTTCTAGATGAACTCAGCTGTGATTATATTTAATCGCTCATTCACAGGGATCTGTTTAATGCGCTATAATAAACAGGACCCAAATACACTTTGGCCCAAACCCAACCATTAAAGAGACCGAATGTCTGATTTTAACGAGTAAATTGATTATTTGAAAATTACCTGTGAACAAAAGTTAATGTTTAAATAATAAATTTAAATGTTTTTATCAAAACAGCATCACACCCTGTGAACATGTGAACTTCTTCTTTCTTGTAGCTGCTTATTCCCTTTCTTTTAAAAACGCTGGCTTCTCAGACCGGCGGGGACAAATAAAATAACAGGCAGAAATGTGTGATCACTCTGGAGCCTCAAACCAGACTCCAGAAACATAAAGTCAGCTGCGTCACAAAACCTGAAGAACAGCATGTTTCTGTTGAGGCTGAGTCTCCTAACCGAGTTCTCTCTTCACTTCCAGCTGCAGCAGCAGAGGCTCCGTCAGCTCTGAGCTGCGACGTCACAAAGCACGATGGGTTCGTCATCTACAGCGTGTCGCGACCGCCCAGCTCGCCCAGCTGCAGCCCATACTGGGAGAAAGAACCCAACGTAAGTGCTGCTCTCTCTGGAAAAAGATCCAGAGCTGTGTTTTAGGGTGAGGAGATCATAAATTCTGCGAGAGAGTTAAAGAATAAAACACCAGGATGTCGGCACTGACAGCTGCTAAGTTAGCTGCACGGCACAACAGGGACAAAAATAAATCTGTTAACTTCTGTGACAGAACTGCTTTGTGAGTAAATCTGACCTCCTACTGAGTCTGTGTTTGTTTTCCAGCGCGTCCTGTTCGCTGATTACAACGGTAACAATGATCCCAAACTGGTCCATACTCGAACCAGCCAGTCCGTCATCCTAAAGGTCTGCTTGGACGAGGTCTACTACCAGGAGGGCTGCGAGGTAAAGAAGCGCCTCATGTCCACATTCAGACAGTAACACCACACGAGGGAATGTCCACATCTGCCAGGAAATTCCCCAGATTTCTGTCCCTCCAGCCAGAGGAGAGCGAGTTCAGAGTGTTTGTGGCAGCAGTTTTACTCTGTAATAAGAACAAACCTGAACTAATCAGCGTCCACAACCACATTTACAGGTGAAAAGTCGGGGATGCTGAAAGAGTTTTGAGTTAACATGAATCTTTCTTTCAGATTATCACGTTTCACACAACATGCAGATATTTCACATGTGAAAAAACCTGTGATGTGATAAAGTGATGAGCACAGTGGAGGAATACCATCTGCTATCCTGTCGCTGTCACATGTGAAAACATTTAATTACACGAAGGAGAAAACAAACTATAATATCCTACTTTACTTCCAACTCACTACATGTAGATGCTAAAATCATAAAAACACGTCTTAAGATATAAATATGCACAACATGGTGCATCCAGATATAACCCTGAACTTTAGCTCTCCTCTTTGGTCTGTCTCCCCACAACTGAACAGGAAGTCAGCAACTAGAGTCTGGCTGCACGTTCATGACTCATGGCTTCACTCCACAGTGAACATGTACAGACATGTTCACTAACCTCTCACTTCCCGGATCTGTACATCTGGGTTTTATTTTTAAAGCACGTCCTATTAAAAACACTTTAAAAATCATAATTTGTAATAAAATTTTTCATTAAACCAAACGGCAGCACAGTTGTTTTGTAGATCAGCGTCACATTTTACTAGTTAAAATTAATTAATTATAATTTTAGGCTACTAATGTGATTTACAGTAACCTCTTCTTTATCTGTGCATCACTTCCTTTCCTGTGTAGCACAATGAGGAAGCCCACTGCAGAGGTGAGTGAAAACCACAAGTTGCAAAAGTGTTTTCCATTATCCTTCCACGCTGCACTGTTAAACTGTGTCACAGGAGCTAAACTTGTTCTTGCTTTTTAGTGTTTCAGCAATTAAATTAGTTAAGTTATGATGATTAATGATGTTTTAAAAATCATGTTTAAGATTAAATCTGTTTCCAGTCTCTGTGGCTCGTGAGCTCTTATAATAAAGACCTGTGTTGTTGAACTTTTGTGCAAAATGTGGACTAAAAACTGTAAATAATGAAAACTACAGCATGATAGAAAAATCTCTTCTCATCTGACTCTGAACGTCGACTCGTTTTCTGTCTTCCAGTTAACTGCAGCAGTCTCTTGGACTCTCCAGCCACTTGTGAGTCACCACATGTTTCTTCAACTGCCACTTGTGGAATCTTAGAGTGAATTAAACTTTATTAACTGCTGGGGTCCCTGATCTTATCCAACAGCTAGTTCCTACAAATCACCATAAAACAATTTAGCATTTGTGGAAAAGTGAAGCGTGCTGACAGGGCTCCACGCTGACCACAAAGACATTTTTCATGCAGCAGTTTACGGATGTTTCCCAGCACTGAGATGTGGCAAATGTCCAGACAGCAAAGAGAGAATCCAAAGACCACACCCAGTTTGTGCCCAGTTCATTTCTGGTAAATATCAGGCAGGAGACAGAAGCACCCACCTCGTGGTTGTTCTGAGAAATCTGAAGATTCCTGAGAAGTTGTGGCTGCAGCGTGTTTATCAGACGATCAGATCTGAGATTCAGTCTGAAACACTTTGCCATCAGTGTGAACCAGAGTTTAGCTCCTGTGTCCTGTTCACACTGTAGATTATCAGTATAACTCACTGTGTACGCTAAATAAATTCATTTCCTGGATCCTCTCTGTTTCCTGCTGATCCGGCCCTTTAGTCTCTCTGAAATGATTAAATGAGCAGATCATTTACTGCCTGCACCCACAGACCTCAGCTGTTCTCTCAGCTGTTCGGATGCTCCACACGTTTATTCCCAACTCAAAGTTAAACAAAGAGTGAAGATTAAACTCTGAAGTACTGCACTCAAGTACAGCTTTATGGTATTTGTACTTTGTTTCCACTTTGCATATAGAAACAGTCCATCTGATAGATGTTGAGATGTTTCCGTCTGGACACAAAGTGTTGGGCCGACAGGCCGACATCGCCACCGTGCTAAAACAGTGACGGCGTTTTTGAAATAATAACATGATTTTACCCGTTTCCTCTCGTCTTTGTCTCCTTTCAGTGAAAGCCAACATGACCTTCGTCTCTGGGAGTCAGGGTCCAGAACCTTGGAAAATTGGTCTTGGTGTCCTCTGTGGCGTCTTTTTTCTAGCAGCCGCTGCCTTCGGGGGTTTGTACCTCTGGAAAGTCTTCAGACCCAGAAGAGGAGGATCTGCAGCCGTGA
>NW_024043811.1:0-2058 GCF_014851395.1 Micropterus salmoides
AAAGCGTTATTACAGTTTTATTACAGTGTATTACAGTGTTATTACAGCATTATTATAGTATTGTTACAGCTTATTACAGCGTTTCTAAAGTCTTCTAGTTATTAAAGTGGTTATTAAATTGTTTATTAGTTTTATTAGTTATTACGAAGTGAGTAAGTGTACTTCCTTTTTACTTCCTCCTTTCCTTCCTCACTTCCTATTTTTCTTCCTCACTTCCTTCTTCTCTTCCTTACTTCCTTCTTTCCTTACTTCCTTTCTTTCTTTCCTCTTTGGCTCTTTTCTTTTTTCATTTCTCCTTTTCTTACTTCCTCCTTTCCTTCCTTACTTCCTATTTTTCTTCCTCACTTCCTCTTCTCTTCCTTCCTTCCTTCTTTTCTTACTTCCTTTTTTTGCTTCCTCCTTTCCTTCCTCACTTCCTATTTTACTTATTCACTTCCTGCTTCCCTTCGGTACTTTCTCACTTCGCCATTCTTTTCTTTCTTCTTCTTTCCTACTTCCTTTCCTTAGTTCCTCTTTGGCTCTTCCTTTTTCATTTCTTCCTTTTCTTACTTCCTCCTTTCCTTCCTCACTTCCTATTTTTCTTCCTCACTTCCTCCTTCCTTTGGTCTTCCTCACTTCCTTCTTCTCTTCCTTTTTTCCTTCTTTCCTTCCTTCTTTCTCTTGCTTTTTCCTTTTTCATTTCTTCCTTTTCTTACTTCCTCCTTCCTTCCTCACTTCCTATTTTACTTATTCAGTTCCTCTTCCTTTGGTACTTCTCACTTCCTTCTTCTCTTCCTTTTTTCCTTCTTTCCTTCCTTCTTTCCTCTTTGGCTCTTTTCCTTTTTCATTTCTTCCTTTTCTTACTTCCTCCTTTCCTTCCTCACTTCCTATTTTTCATCCTCACTCTCTCCTTCTCTTTCTTACTTCCTCCTTTATTTCCTTACTACCTAATTTGTTCCCTAATTTCTTCCTTCCTTCCTTACTTCTTCCTTTCCTCTCTTACTTATTCATTTCATCCTTTTCTTCCCTACTTCCTTCTTTATTACAGCGTTATTACAGTTATTACATTGTTATTAGTTATCATAGCGTTATTACAGCGTTATAACATTGTTATCATAGCGTTATTACAGATTGTTACAGCATTATTACAGTTTTATTACAATGTTATTATAGCATTATTACAGTTTTATTACAGCGTTATTACAGCGTTATACAGTGTTATCATAGCGTTATTAAAGAATTGTTACAGCATTATTACAGTTTTATTACAGTGTTATTACAGCATTATTACAGTATTGTTACAGCATTATTACAGCGTTTTTAAAATATTTTTAGTTATTACAGCAATATTAAAGTCTTCTAGTTATTACAGTGTATTAAATTGTTATTAGTTTTATGGTTATGACAGTAAGTGAGTAAGTGTACTTCCTTTTCTTACTTCCTCCTTTCCTTCCTCACTTCCTATTTTTTCTTCCTCACTTCCTTCTTCTCTTCTCACTTCGTTTTCTTACTTCCTCCTTTCCTTCCTCACTTCCTATTTTACTTATTCAGTTCCTCCTTCCCTTCGGTACTTCCTCACTTCCTTCTTCTCTTCCTTTTTTCCTTCTTTCCTTACTTTCTTTCCTTATTTCCTCTTTGGCTCTTTTCCTTTTTCATTTCTTCCTTTTCTTACTTCCTCCTTTCCTTCCTCACTTCCTATTTTTCTTCCTCACTTCCTTCTTCTCTTCCTCACTTCGTTTTCTTACTTCCTCCTTTCCTTCCTCACTTCCTATTTTTCTTCCTCACTTCCTTCTCTTTCTTTTTTCCTTCTTTCCTTACTTCCTTTCCTTCTTTCCTCTTTCGCTCTTTTCTTTTTTCATTTCTTCCTTTTCTTACTTCCTCCTTTCCTTCCTCACTTCCTATTTTTCTTCCTCACTTTCTCCTTCTCTTCCTTACTTCCTCCTTTCCTTCATTACTTCCGATTTTTCATCCTTACTCTCTCCTTCTCTTTCTTACTTCCTCCTTTATTTCCTCACTACATAATTTGTTTCCTAATTTCTTCCTTCCCTACTTCTTCCTTTCCTCTTTTACTTATTCATT
>NW_024043812.1:0-2500 GCF_014851395.1 Micropterus salmoides
GGGGGAAGACTTTGTGTCCAGGGGCCTGCGCCAAGAAGCGAGTTCACAACCCAGGAGTCTTTCAGTAATCTGGCTTAACTAACCCGAACAATCGCGGTTGGGATAAGCGGTACCACAGATGGTTATCAACTTGTTAAGTTTCCCAATCCAGCCGTGAGCGCGTTCACATACAAGAGGCGGTGTTAGCAGCAGATGACCAATCACAGACATGAACAAGTCCGCTGGCATCTGTGTCATATTTTACAAATGATTTTACAGAAATAAGACATACGGCTGCAGCTGACATTTATACGTAAACCTTTATTTAAACAGGTCTCTTTTGCAAGAGTAACACAATTTGTCAACCATAAGTTAAAAACAATACATTCCGTAAATTAAAATAGAACAGATTTACACAAAGTTTACAAATATTTCCACAGACAAAAATGCAATGAATTTAAAATATAAACAAACAAAATAAGGACTGAATGCAGGGAGACAGTGTGAATGCCTAAATGAGCAGGCGTGTAAATGTCGTGTTCTTATGAGCTGTATGAAAATATCCGCAGCCTCACTCTTTCAGCTCGGCTGTGTCGGCGTTTCCACATTAAAAGAGTCGGGTCGTTCCACCTCACTTTAAAAACTTCAAAAATGAGATTTCTTTATTTTACACACTCAAACGTGTTCCAAACATTGTTCTAAATCAACTTCATAAAGCAACCAAACGAAAAATCAATTAATGCCATAAGATGTGCTCAAATAGTGGCTGAAAGACTGAATCTGAAGGTTTAGGCTGCTGAAACTCTCCTCATTAGGTAGTAGGCCCAGGTAGCGACAGGTGAGGAGGAACATGACTGCAGTCTGTAGTGGGCCTCAGAAAGCTATACTAAGCTAAAATAAACAGCCTGCGTTCATAGTAACATTTATTTCAACATCCTCTACCAAACGGCTTTCAGTCCGTCTCTGTAGGATCATTTCTCTATAGACCAGAGTTTCTCCACATCACCGCTGCAAACATAAAGCAGCCTGTAAAACAGTCTGTGGGATTTTCCAGAGCTGATTGGTCAGTTGATCTCTGGTCTGGATCAGAACCTGATCCGGAGCAGGTTAGCCGTTCAGCATCAGTTACCATGGAGATACTACCCCGGTAAGAAGTGAACCGCCGTCGTGGTGCTGAAAACCCGGCAGGGTTAACCCCAAAATTACCTGGACATGCTCAAATCCTGCAGCCATGTGTGTTCTGGTTGTGATTCTCTCTCCTCCTGTACTCCCCCAAGAGTCCCCCCCCGAGCAGGTGTCTCCATAATCAGGGTGGAGAGCATAAAGACTAGGAGAGACCATGATCCAGTGTCAGAGGGCCAGACAACAACTTGAACCTGCTCAGCTGTACTCTGGTGGTCTGGGTCTTCCTACCCGAAGCTGCCGGTTATTTCAGAGGTTTTACTTTTAACAAAGTAGTTTCTAGTTGAATGACTTGAGTTTGTTTTAAATTTTCACTAAATGTCTTTAATCTGTTCTGAATCAGTTTTTAGTTTCTCTTAACCCGGTTTCGCCACCTGGGGACGTAACAGCCGGTCTCCTGGAGAGACCTTGCTGAGGCACCTTGTCTGGCTGTTCCTCACAGCTGGATTCCTCCTACAGATTGAATGTGTGATCATCAGTTAACATGATGGTCTGACTACAGAATCCCTGACTGTGTCCATGTGCACCCAGAAGAAGGGTCACACCGGATCCTGATCTGATCCACTCACTTGGTTCATTCATCAATATAATCTATCAACGTGTCTGTTAGGGAACCTACCGCCTCTGTGTTAGGAATGACAACAGCCTGCCTTCCGATTGGCCGACGCAGCTGCCAGTCAGCTGGGGGGGGCGGGGCCCGTAAGCTCTTGTCGGTCTGCTCCGAGTCCGGTTCTGAGTGTAGGTGTGTTTTTCGGCGGAGAAGAAAAGAAAGTTTAAAGTTCCTCCAGATGTTTTCCTGCTGGGAAAGAGACAGAGAAAGTAGAGAGAAAAACTAAAGACGCTTCACTTTGTTTCTGTGGATTTAGTTTTTTACGGAAAACTTCTGCTGCCGAGAGGATCCGGACCTTCACAGAGACCGGAGGACAGACGGGAGGACGGACGGCTTTTTCAGATCTGGCCTCCGCGTGGATCTTAAACTCAGCGTCTCTCTCTCTCTGCCTGTCTGGTTACGGAGGATGGCACCGGGGCGTGTCGCTGCCCTCAGCCGGACCCGCGGCTCCTCCGGCGGTCACACAAAGCTCTGACGGCGCGCTGCTGCTGCTGCTGCTGCTGCTGAGGACGGAACCAGAACCGCAGCTGGACCTGGATCAGTAAACCCGGATCGAAACTGTGCATTCAGACCCAAGTGGACAAAAGCGGATGAGCTGGGTTCAGGATGTCCTCGGAGCTGGTTGTAGGTGTTGTCTTCAGGGTTTTGCTGCCCCTCAGTTTGACTGCAGGTAAGATCCGGTTCAGTTGTTTCTGGGTCACTGATGGTGGGCCCACCCGGGAAGTGCTC
>NW_024043813.1:0-9975 GCF_014851395.1 Micropterus salmoides
CGGAACTGCAGACGGGAGACCGGCGGCGACTTGGCGGAGAGTGCATGGAATCAACGTCTTCCGGCGTCGACATTACAATTCCTGTATAAATATACGCTTACTAAATATATCTGAACTAGGTACGTCGCCTTACAACCGTGTGACAACAGATCCAGTCACATTACAGTTAAACAGCGTATCTGTAGCCCGGGCCCTGAACTGCGTGCTGTGGGACTCTATTATCTGCCACGGGAAATTTCACAGGCCATCGCTGTAGCTGTTTACGTTTCGCCCTCTGCCAACCTGACGTCGGCGCGTAACATCACCCACACCGCCACTGCTGAACTCCAGACTCAACACCCGGGTGCCCTTAAAGTGATCTCAGTAACAGTGAAGCTGGCGTTTATGTGGAACAGCAAAGCTAACGTTACTCACCTGTCCAGCCAAACAGAGCGACTCAGCATCAGTTTTCATTCCTTTCTAATCTCGTAGATTTATCCAGCACTGAAACCCCTCACAGATGTGAACACAGGTCTTCCTCTCGCCTGGTCTTACAACTTGTCTCACAGTTCCTCAGACTTTCCCTCTGTGGCTGTTTCTCTGTCATCTTTACAGCAGGGGGGCTGTGGAGGAAAACTGGATTTTTTTTCAGAGCACACGAAAAACAGAGAGCTACTGATCCATGAGGAAATATGCGCCGAATTTAACAAAAAGTGTATTGGATAAGAATCCTAAAGTATCCCTTTACGAAGCTTTGGCATTTAATGCACAATGAGGAAAGAAGGCACAGATTTGCCAATCTTTCCCCTCTAGACACGAACGCTGTGTGTGCTTCATACCTGTAGATATCATGCCATCATACTGGCCTGCACTGGGGCCCGTCGTTACTGCAGGCTATTCGATCAAGGCACATACCAAACAGTTGTTGACTCTATTTTAATACTATGGTTACTGTGTTATGGAAGGTTGGCAGCATCCATATCAAAACTCAAAAAAAGCCTTCACACATTGATGATGCCAAGTTGTAAAGCTTGTGAGTTTACTGGTGTGTTTCTGGCGTGGCGGCGATGTTCCAGTGCCTGACACAAATGCTGCTGTTTAACTAGGTCAAAATCCTTTTTAGGTTTTTACTGAAAAATAACAACATGTTGGAAACTGACTTTCTAGCGTCTGTATCAATGTTTTACTGTGTTTCTGTCCAGATCCTCCTTCCAGCCCGATGGTCTACATCAGAGACAAGCTGGAGCTCGGAGAGAACCAGCTGATCTGTCATGTGACTGGTTTCTATCCTGCTCCTGTAAAGATCTACTGGACCAAGAACGGAGAGAAGGTGACTGAAGGAACCAGCATCAACGTTCCCTTCCCCAACACAGACGGTTCCTTCAAACAGACCTCCAGACTGGAGTTCATCCCACAGCAGGGAGACATTTACAGCTGCACAGTCCAACATCTGGCCCTGGACAGTCCTCTGACCCGGATCTGGGGTGAGACACTTTATTTAAACTCACACAGACAGACACCTCATTACCAGATGGTTTAATGTCTCTGTGTTTCTGTCTCCAGATGGTTTAATGTCTCTGTGTTTCTGTCTCCAGATGGTTTAATGTCTCTGTGTTTCTGTCTCCAGATGGTTTAATGTCTCTCTGTGTTTCTGTCTCCAGATGGTTTAATGTCTCTGTGTGTTTCTGTCTCCAGATGGTTTAATGTCTCTGTGTGTTTCTGTCTCCAGATGGTTTAATGTCTCTGTGTGTTTCTGTCTCCAGATGGTTTAATGTCTCTCTGTGTTTCTGTCTCCAGATGGTTTAATGTCTCTGTGTTTCTGTCTCCAGATGGTTTAATGTCTCTGTGTTTCTGTCTCCAGATGGTTTAATGTCTCTGTGTTTCTGTCTCCAGATGGTTTAATGTCTCTGTGTTTCTGTCTCCAGATGGTTTAATGTCTCTGTGTTTCTGTCTCCAGATGGTTTAATGTCTCTGTGTGTTTCTGTCTCCAGATGGTTTAATGTCTCTGTGTTTCTGTCTCCAGGTGGTTTAATGTCTCTGTGTTTCTGTCTCCAATGGTTTAATGTCTCTCTGTGTTTCTGTCTCCAGATGGTTTAATGTCTCTGTGTTTCTGTCTCCAGATGGTTTAATGTCTCTGTGTTTCTGTCTCCAGATGGTTTAATGTCTCTCTGTGTTTCTGTCTCCAGATGGTTTAATGTCTCTGTGTTTCTGTCTCCAGATGGTTTAATGTCTCTCTGTGTTTCTGTCTCCAGATGGTTTAATGTCTCTGTGTTTCTGTCTCCAGATGGTTTAATGTCTCTTTGTTTCTGTCTCCAGATGGTTTAATGTCTCTGTGTTTCTGTCTCCAGATGGTTTAATGTCTCTCTGTGTTTCTGTCTCCAGATGGTTTAATGTCTCTGTGTTTCTGTCTCCAGATGGTTTAATGTCTCTGTGTTTCTGTCTCCAGATGGTTTAATGTCTCTCTGTGTTTCTGTCTCCAGATGGTTTAATGTCTCTGTGTTTCTGTCTCCAGATGGTTTAATGTCTCTCTGTGTTTCTGTCTCCAGATGGTTTAATGTCTCTGTGTTTCTGTCTCCAGATGGTTTAATGTCTCTGTCTTTCTGTCTCCAGATGGTTTAATGTCTCTGTGTTTCTGTCTCCAGATGGTTTAATGTCTCTGTGTTTCTGTCTCCAGATGGTTTAATGTCTCTGTGTTTCTGTCTCCAGATGGTTTAATGTCTCTGTGTTTCTGTCTCCAGATGGTTTAATGTCTCTGTGTTTCTGTCTCCAGATGGTTTAATGTCTCTGTGTTTCTGTCTCCAGATGGTTTAATGTCTCTCTGTGTTTCTGTCTCCAGATGGTTTAATGTCTCTCTGTGTTTCTGTCTCCAGATGGTTTAATGTCTCTCTGTGTTTCTGTCTCCAGATGGTTTAATGTCTCTGTGTTTCTGTTTCCAGATGGTTTAATGTCTCTGTGTTTCTGTCTCCAGATGGTTTAATGTCTCTGTGTGTTTCTGTCTCCAGATGGTTTAATGTCTCTGTGTTTCTGTCTCCAGATGGTTTAATGTCTCTGTGTTTCTGTCTCCAGATGGTTTAATGTCTCTGTGTTTCTGTCTCCAGATGGTTTAATGTCTCTGTGTTTCTGTCTCCAGATGGTTATGTCTCTGTGTTTCTGTCTCCAGATGGTTTAATGTCTCTGTGTTTCTGTCTCCAGATGGTTTAATGTCTCTCTGTGTTTCTGTCTCCTGGTTTAATGTCTCTGTGTGTTTCTGTCTCCAGATGGTTTAATGTCTCTGTGTGTTTCTGTCTCCAGATGGTTTAATGTCTCTCTGTGTTTCTGTCTCCAGATGGTTTAATGTCTCTGTTTTCTGTCTCCAGATGGTTTAATGTCTCTGTGTTTCTGTCTCCAGATGGTTTAATGTCTCTGTGTTTCTGTCTCCAGATGGTTTAATGTCTCTGTGTTTCTGTCTCCAGATGGTTTAATGTCTCTGTGTTTCTGTCTCCAGATGGTTTAATGTCTCTGTGTTTCTGTCTCCAGATGGTTTAATGTCTCTGTGTTTCTGTCTCCAGGTGGTTTAATGTCTCTGTGTTTCTGTCTCCAGATGGTTTAATGTCTCTGTGTTTCTGTCTCCAGATGGTTTAATGTCTCTGTGTTTCTGTCTCCAGATGGTTTAATGTCTCTGTGTTTCTGTCTCCAGATGGTTTAATGTCTCTGTGTTTCTGTCTCCAGATGGTTTAATGTCTCTGTGTTTCTGTCTCCAGATGGTTTAATGTCTCTGTGTTTCTGTCTCCAGATGGTTTAATGTCTCTGTGTTTCTCTCTCCAGATGGTTTAATGTCTCTGTGTTTCTGTCTCCAGATGGTTTAATGTCTCTGTGTTTCTGTCTCCAGATGGTTTAATGTCTCTCTGTGTTTCTGTCTCCAGATGGTTTAATGTCTCTGTGTTTCTGTCTCCAGATGGTTTAATGTCTCTCTGTGTTTCTGTCTCCAGATGGTTTAATGTCTCTGTGTTTCTGTCTCCAGATGGTTTAAT
This sequence comes from Micropterus salmoides, assembly GCF_014851395.1. Classification (NCBI taxonomy): domain Eukaryota; kingdom Metazoa; phylum Chordata; class Actinopteri; order Centrarchiformes; family Centrarchidae; genus Micropterus; species Micropterus salmoides. The sequence goes on from NW_024043813.1 coordinate 3,990, forward strand.
GTCTCTGTGTTTCTGTCTCCAGATGGTTTAATGTCTCGTGTGTTTCTGTCTCCAGATGGTTTAATGTCTCTCTGTGTTTCTGTCTCCAGATGGTTTAATGTCTCTGTGTTTCTGTCTCCAGATGGTTTAATGTCTCTGTGTTTCTGTCTCCAGATGGTTTAATGTCTCTGTGTTTCTGTCTCCAGATGGTTTAATGTCTCTGTGTTTCTGTCTCCAGATGGTTTAATGTCTCTGTGTTTCTGTCTCCAGATGGTTTAATGTCTCTGTGTTTCTGTCTCCAGATGGTTTAATGTCTCTGTGTTTCTGTCTCCAGATGGTTTAATGTCTCTCTGTGTTTCTGTCTCCAGATGGTTTAATGTCTCTCGTGTTTCTGTCTCCAGATGGTTTAATGTCTCTCTGTTTCTGTCTCCAGATGGTTTAATGTCTCTGTGTTTCTGTCTCCAGATGGTTTAATGTCTCTGTGTTTCTGTCTCCAGATGGTTTAATGTCTCTCTGTGTTTCTGTCTCCAGATGGTTTAATCTCTGTGTTTCTGTCTCCAGATGGTTTAATGTCTCTGTGTTCTCTGTCTCCAGATGGTTTAATGTCTCTGTGTTTCTGTCTCCAGATGGTTTAATGTCTCTCTGTGTTTCTGTCTCCAGATGGTTTAATGTCTCTCTGTGTTTCTGTCTCCAGATGGTTTAATGTCTCTGTGTTTCTGTCTCAGATGGTTTAATGTCTCTGTGTTTCTGTCTCCAGATGGTTTAATGTCTCTCTGTGTTCTGTCTCCAGAAGGTTTAATGTCTCTCTGTGTTTCTGTCTCCAGATGGTTTAATGTCTCTGTGTTTCTGTCTCCAGATGGTTTAATGTCTCTGTGTTTCTGTCTCCAGATGGTTTAATGTCTCTGTGTTTCTGTCTCCAGATGGTTTAATGTCTCTGTGTTTCTGTCTCCAGATGGTTTAATGCTCTCTGTGTTTCTGTCTCCAGATGGTTTAATGTCTCTGTGTTTCTGTCTCCAGATGGTTTAATGTCTCTGTGTTTCTCTCCAGATGGTTTAATGTCTCTGTGTTTCTGTCTCCAGATGTGGAGACGACCCCCCCCAGTGTTGGACCTGCAGTGTTTTGTGGACTGGGTCTGACTGTGGGTTTGCTCGGTGTGGCTGCTGGAACCTTCTTCCTCATCAAAGGAACGAGTGCAGCTGATTGGCTGGGGTTGATGATGTCATCAGGATGAAGTTTTAACTATTAAGTCTGTTTAACAGCCTCTGTGTTTTGCTGCAAATCAAATTTTCTGTTAAACTGGTGATATAAAGTTTGTATATTTTCTAGACGTCATGAAACTTGAATTTATTCTCATGTTTCAAGTCTGTGTTCTCTCAATCATCCAGATGGCACTGAAAGGTTTGTAGGTAAATTTCCTCCTGTTGTTAAAGTGTTAAATGTTCCCTCTCTGTGTTTTGAGCGATTACAGAGACTTTTAATCCTTTCAGATTTGGTTTAAGTTCAGGCTTGTAAAATGTGATACTTTCAAATTTAAACTTTGACGTTGAACAGACTCAGTTATTATTTTTTGTGGAACTTGTTAAATCTTTATTAACTAAATAAATGTAAAGATAAATGTTTTGTTAACCACACAATGAGGAACCAATTAATTTCAATTCAAGTATAATTCAGTTATCATCTTTGAAATGAAATGTATCAACTGAATGTTTGCTGAACTTGTACTTCATTAATTTTCTTTCCACTAGAATAAAACTTTCTGGCAGGATTCAAGATATAATCTGAGCTTTGTGGAGGCCTCTCATTTTACTGAAGTTACTGGCGAAGATAAAAACATAAATAAATAAAAAGCTTAGAGAAAGAGACTTTATTGCTCATTATGGTGTCCAACACTCTCTTTCACACACAACCCCCCCCCCATGCTGTCATGTGGCGGCTGTGGCTCAGGAGGTAGAGTGAGTTGCCCGGTAATCCGATGATCGGCAGCTGAATTCGTGGCTCCTCCAGGCTGCATCGCACGGGCAAGATTCTGAACCCTGAATGGTTGTGATTTAAAAAATGGTTGTTGGTTAATGAATTACTGAATTAGTAAGCGGCATGGAGTCATTCCTTATGGGAGCACTGGCTCCCATTTTCTCAAACCCTGCAATACCAGCGCTTTCATTACAGCGCTTACATTTACATTTAGTTGACGCTTTTATCCAACTATCCAGCAACTTACACTTGCTAATATGTCAGAGGTCTCTGGAGCAACTAGGGGTTTGTTGACCACAGGTGGAGCGTTGAAGCCAGGCAGAGTGGCTTTCAGAAAGTGCCTGACAAATGCTTAAGAAATTAAGGGTTGAGGACAAGGGTTGGTTTAGTCTGTTCACAAATATAAATAAAATATTAATACATCTTGGTATAAAGTAACATATTGTGCAGAGGAGGTTGGACGCCAAGAAAATGATTAAAACGATACAACCCTCTAAAGTGGCACAAGTTGAACTAAGTAGCAGTGAAAACAGTGCAATAAGATTTAAAAAATCATTGTTGATTAGTGACATTTTAAAGTTTTTTTAAATGATGTGTGTTTGACAGAATGTGTATCTGGTGGATCAATAGCTGTGTGCGGGGTGCACTGGGACTGAAATCCAGCCCAAGACTTTGAGACAGAGAGGCCATTTATGCGAACACCCTATGTGGCATAGTGTTTTTGATTTGTGAAAGAGACGACGATTAAAAAAGAGATAATGTAGACGTATCAATAACAGCGATCAGTAACAGAGCGTGACTTGTGTCCCATCGTCTGCCTGGTAACAATAGATCAATAACCTCCAGATAATGTAGACGTATCAATAACAGCGATCAGTAACAGAGCGTGACTTGTGTCCCATCGTCTGCCTGGTAACAGATGATCAATAACCTCCAGATAATGTAGACGTATCAATAACAGCGATCAGTAACAGAGTGTGACTTGTGTCCCATCGTCTGCCTGGTAACAGATGATCAATAACCTCCAGATAATGTAGACGTATCAATAACAGCGATCAGTAACAGAGCGTGACTTGTGTCCCATCGTCTGCCTGGTAACAGATGATCAATAACCTCCAGATAATGTAGACGTATCAATAACAGCGATCAGTAACAGAGTGTGACTTGTGTCCCATCGTCTGCCTGGTAACAGATGATGATCAATAACCTCCAGATAATGTAGACGTATCAATAACAGCGATCAGTAACAGAGTGTGACTTGTGTCCCATCGTCTGCCTGGTAACAGATGATGATCAATAACCTCCAGATAATGTAGACGTATCAATAACAGCGATCAGTAACAGAGCGTGACTTGTGTCCCATCGTCTGCCTGGTAACAGATGATCAATAACCTCCAGATAATGTAGACGTATCAATAACAGCGATCAGTAACAGAGTGTGACTTGTGTCCCATCGTCTGCCTGGTAACAGATGATCAATAACCTCCAGATAATGTAGACGTATCAATAACAGCGATCAGTAACAGAGTGTGACTTGTGTCCCATCGTCTGCCTGGTAACAGATGATCAATAACCTCCAGATAATGTAGACGTATCAATAACAGCGATCAGTAACAAGTGTGACTTGTGTCCCATCGTCTGCCTGGTAACAGATGATCAATAACCTCCAGATAATGTAGACGTATCAATAACAGCGATCAGTAACAGCGTGACTTGTGTCCCATCGTCTGCCTGGTAACAGATGATCAATAACCTCCAGATAATGTAGACGTATCAATAACAGCGATCAGTAACAGAGCGTGACTTGTGTCCCATCGCTGCCTGGTAACAGATGATGATCAACGTCCAGATAATGTAGACGTACAATACAATAACAGCGATCAGTAACAGAGTGTGACTTGTGTCCCATCGTCTGCCTGGTAACATGATCAATAACCTCCAGATAATGTAGACGTATCAATACAGCGATCAGTAACAGAGCGTGACTTGTGTCCCATCGTCTGCCTGGTAACAGATGATCAATAACCTCCAGATAATGTAGACGTATCAATAACAGCGATCAGTAACAGAGCGTGACTTGTGTCCCATCGTCTGCCTGGTAACAGATGATCAATAACTTCCAGATAATGTAGACGTATCAATAACAGCGATCAGTACAGAGTGTGACTTGTGTCCCATCGTCTGCCTGGTAACAGATGATCAATAACCTCCAGATAATGTATACGTATCATAACAGCGATCAGTAACAGAGCGTGACTTGTCCCATCGTCTGCCTGGTAACAGATGATCAATAACCTCCAGATAATGTACGTATCAATAACAGCGATCAGTAACAGAGTGTGACTTGTGTCCCATCGTCTGCCTGGTAACAGATGATGATCAATAACCTCCAGATATGTAGACGTATCAATAACAGCGATCAGTAACAGAGCATGACTTGTGTCCCATCGTCTGCCTGGTAACAGATGATGATCAATAACCTCCAGATAATGTAGATGTATCAATAACAGCGATCAGTAACAGAGTGTGACTTGTGTCCCATCGTCGCCTGGTAACAGATGATCAATAACCTCCAGATAATGTAGACGTATCAATAACAGCGATCAGTAACGAGAGCGTGACTTGTGTCCCATCGTCTGCCTGGTAACAGATGATGATCAATAACCTCCAGATAATGTAGACGTATCATAACAGCGATCAGTAACAGAGCGTGACTTGTGTCCCATCGTCTGCCTGGTAACATGATCAATAACCTCCAGATAATGTAGACGTATCAATAACAGCGATCAGTAACCAGAGCGTGACTTGTGTCCCATCGTCTGCCTGGTAACAGATGATCAATAACCTCCAGATATGTAGACGTATCAATAACAGCGATCAGTAACAGAGCGTGACTTGTGTCCCATCGTCTGCCTGGTAACAGATGATCAATAACCTCCAGATAATGTAGACGTATCAATAACAGCGATCAGTAACAGAGCGTGACTTGTGTCCCATCGTCTGCCTGGTAACAGATGATGATCAATAACCTCCAGATAATGTAGACGTATCAATAACAGCGATCAGTAACAGAGCGTGACTTGTGTCCCATCGTCTGCCTAACAGATGATCAATAACTTCCAGATAATGTAGACGTATCAATAACAGCGATCAGTAACAGAGTGTGTGTGTCCCATCGTCTGCCTGGTAACAGATGATCAATAACCTCCAGATAATGTAGACGTATCAATAACAGCGATCAGTAACAGAGCGTGACTTGTGTCCCATCGTCTGCCTGGTAAAGATGATGATCAATAACCTCCAGATAATGTAGACGTATCAATAACAGCGAGTAACAGAGTGTGACTTGTGTCCCATCGTCTGCCTGGTAACAGATGATGATCAATAACCTCCAGATAATGTAGATGTATCAATAACAGCGATCAGTAACAGAGTGTGACTTGTGTCCCATCGTCTGCCTGGTAACAGATGATCAATAACCTCCAGATAATGTAGACGTATCAATAACAGCGATCAGTACCAGAGTGTGACTTGTGTCCCATCGTCTGCCTGGTAACAGATGACAATAACCTCCAGATATGTAGACGTACAATAACAGCGATCAGTAACAGAGTGTGACTTGTGTCCCATCGTCTGCCTGGTAACAGATGATCAATAACCTCCAGATAATGTAGACGTATCAATAACAGCGATCAGTAACAGAGTGTGACTTGTGTCCCATCGTCTGCCTGGTAACAGATGATCAATAACCTCCAGATAATGTAGACGTATCAATAACAGCGATCAGTAACAGAGCGTGACTTGTGTCCCATCGTCTGCCTGGTAACAGATGATGATCATAACCTCCAGAAATGTAGACGTATCAATAACAGCGATCAGTAACAGAGTGTGACTTGTGTCCCATCGTCTGCTGGTAACAGATGATGATCAATAACCTCCAGATAATGTAGACGTATCAATAACAGCGATCAGTAACAAGCGTGACTTGTGTCCCATCGTCTGCCTGGTAACAGATGATCAATAACCTCCAGATAAT